>NW_005842805.1:535785-536300 GCF_000455745.1 Alligator sinensis | reverse complement strand
GTGAGTAAAGCCTCACCAATTCCCTTCTGTGCCCCCATGATGAACTTATAGGCAGCCACAAGGTCACCTCTCAACATTCTCTTGTGGAGGCTGAAGAGGTCCAGGTGCCCTAGTCTCTGCTCATAGGGCTTGGCCTGCAAGCCCTTAAGCATACGTGTGGCCCTTCTCTGGACCCTCTCCAGGTTATCCACATCCCTCTTGAAGTGCAGCGCCCAAAATTGCATGCAGTATTCTAACTGCGGTCTGACCAGCGCCCGATAGAGGGGAAGTATCATCTCTTTGGTTCTGTTCATCATGCATCTGCTGATACATGATAAAGTGCCATTAGCTTTTCCGATGACTTCGTCACACTGACGACTCATGTTCATCTTGGAGTCCACTAGGACTCCAAGATCCCTTTCCGCTTCTGTGCCTCCAAGCAGGTCATTTCCTAGGCAGTAGGTATGCTGGACATTTTTCCTCCCTAGGTGCAGCACTTTGCATTTCTCCTTGTTGAATTGCATTCTGTTGTTTTC
>NW_005842805.1:509568-535675 GCF_000455745.1 Alligator sinensis | reverse complement strand
GATACCAACCCATCCACTATGACTCTCTGGGTATGACCCTCTAGCCAATTCGCCACCCACCGGACTGTGTAGTCATCCAAGTCGCAGCCTCTTAACTTGTTCACCAGTATGGGGTGGGATACCGTATCAAAGGCCTTCCTGAAGTCTAAGTAAATGATGTCAACCCCTACTCCTGCATCCAGGTGTTTTGTAACATGGTTAAAAAAAGAGACTAGATTAGTCAGGCATGATCTACCTGCTACGAACCCATGCTGGTTTCCCCTCAGCATAATTTTTCCTGCTGGGCTCTCGCAAATGTGAGCCTTGATAATTTTTTCAATGACTTTGCCTAGGATGGAGGTGAGACTGACTGGCCTATAGTTTCCTGGGTCCTCCTTCCTCCCCTTCTTGAAAATGGGGACCACACTGGCCCTTTTCCAGTCCTCTGGGACCTGGCCCATGCACCACAAGTGTTCAAATATTCCCACCAGTGGCTGCGAAATGACGTCAGCCAGTGCCTTCAGTACCCTCGGATGGAGCTCATCCAGGCCTGCAGACTTAAATGCATCCAGTTCCTCCAAGTGCCTCTGCACCATCTCAGGGTCTACGATTGGTAGTCTGGCGTCCTGCTGCTGCCTCTCTACAATCCCAGTGAGAGACTTGTCTTGCCCCTCGCTTAGGAACACTGAGGCAAAGAACTCATTGAGGAGTTCAGCCTTGTCCCCCCTGTTCATCACCAATTGCTTATGCCCATTTAGTAGACTTTGTTCTAGTCCCCTAGCTTATCTGGCTTTCAGTCCTCTCCTAGGCTTCAGCCTGGCTGAGCTTCAATCTCCCTCCCAGTGGATGCATCTACATGATAAAGTTACTGTGCAGGAGACTACTTAGCTGCACAGTAAACATCTCAACATCTACAAGTGCACCTCTATTAGGCTGGCGCAAAGTAATTTACTCTTCATCAGGATAGTACTTGTAAATACATGTATTATCTAGCTGTGGCATTAAAAACTCTGCAGCAATGCTTGTATAGATGCTAACTTGGCTGGCTGAGGCATGAGGGTGCTTCAATGCCAGCTAGCATATTGAACTGGAGGGAGCAGCCCTGGGCTGGCAGGGTAGCCCCCTGGGCCTCCTGCCAGCTGGGGATGCTCTGACGCAGCTCAAGATGCTGCATTCCTGGGTGTACATTCAAACAGCATGCCTGGGAGCAATAGATTCTGGAGCAAGAAACCCTGGAGTTGGTAAAATTTAAATGGTAAAATGTAGAGTGGTTACCTGGGGTTATCTCATGGCAAACAAGCTATAATGTGCCATAAATCCAATATCTATATCTAGTTCATGTTATTTTGTACCTAGTAGATTTATGAAGTGAAATTCTTCGGCTCATCTATGAAAGGTGTTTTGTAAATTCCCTTTGAGGATTAGAATTGGGAGATTGGAGAGGGATTGGGGGTCTTGTAAGAAGTGTGCCCCCGCAGGTAGTTGTGCATTTTTGTCTTTGATAGATTTCCAGAGTGTGTTCATTCTGGTATGTAGTTGTTTAGTTTCTCCTATGTAGTTTCCATCAGGGAACTACAAATCATCGAATCATAGTGCACTGGATTCAGTGTTCTGTCAGGGAACATAGAATCATAGTGCACTGGATACTAGAATCAATAGAATCATGGTGCACATTCAGTGCACTGGACAAGCTATATTACATTTCTTGCCGTGCAGGTGCAGGTGTAAGATCCAGGAATGGTGATGGTTCTATTATGGAACTTCATTATTATTGGAGTGGTGGAGATTTGTTAGAAGGTTTTACATTTCTTTTTCTGTATGAGGAAAGAGAAGAGCCTCAGGGAAGTAAGATTGTCCCACCTGAATTGCAAGCAGCTGTCCCAGCCACAAGGCCACAAAGAACTATGCAGGGCTCATTCTTCACCCAGTGTTCCTGGAGGGGAGGGGGACTCAGCCAGAACTCCGAGATAAAAAGAGACCCAGAGCAGGCAAAAGGGAGACACCAGGAACTGGAAGTGGCTGACTCAGCCAGAGTGATGGCAGGGACAACCAAAGGTGCAGAGAAAGAAGCTGAGATCGCGTCTCAGAGAGACAGCTCTGTGGAAGTAGTTGCCAGAGGAGAGAACCCTGAAGGAAATGCCCCGTGGGAAACTGAAACTGCAGGGGGGCAGTCCAGAGGTACTGTAAAGACCCTAATAGCAGGACTAAAAAAAAAACAAAACAGATACCATAAAGTTTGGATAATAAGGGCATGAGAAGTCCCAGTTTGTTTTTGTTTCTCCTTTTCTTTAGAGTGAGAGGAAAGTCCTCCCAGAGACAACAGGAAACAGGATAGTGTGTTTGCAACTATCTGGACAATAGGCCAGTAAAAGAACTGGTTAAAATTCATGTCAGGTCTGTGCATTGCTCCAAGCCTGGTGAAGTACAACCAGGCTCAGTGGGGCTATAGATTGGCCAGATCTAGAGACCTACAAAGCATTTTTTGCCGCTCTGAGGCAGACTGTACAGACTGCTGAATTAACACCCGGTGGAACAGGTGAGGGTGTAGGGGTTGGTGGATCCCTCGCTACACTGAGAAAGATATCAAGAGTGAAAACATTGAAACCCACACACCCGGCATTCTATTTTTCTCCCTTAACAACAAGTCATGGCAGACGAGATCATGGACATGTGGGAGAGTCCAGCAAGATGTCGTGGTGGTCTTTGGCCAGCTGGCTGAAGTGATAAAACTGTCTTGATGTAGAAAACAGAGTAAGAAGGAGAAAAAAAAAACTGCTCAGACAAGGTGATGAGCACTAGAGACTGACTAAAGTATAGAACAATAGAGGCAAGCATCTGCCCCAGATAGGGGCTGGGCTTCGGGTGAAAGTCCTCCGTAGGGCATCCTGGCATGTTCTGGATCCATTTGGTGTGCTTTGGGCCATAGTAAGTTTACTTCTGGTGATGATGTTGGTGAGGTTTGGTGCCTTTTTAAAGGCTAGGATGGATGGTTCTAGAAAGATCTCTTCAAGAATTGGGTCTTTTTTTAGTATGGGTTGTAATTGTATGAGGATTTTCTGTATAGGTTCTAAGGAAGTGTAGTGTCATAACTAATGGTGTGCAATTTGCGGGGTTTTCTTTTTGTACTGCAGAAATTTTCCATGTGGTATCCAGGTGGCTCTTTCAATAGTGTGGTCTATCTCTCTGGAGGAGGTCCCTCATTGGTTGAAAGCCCTTTTGCGATTTGCAATGATCGTGGGTGTTCTCAGTGCAAATTCAATGGTATCGGAGGGCTTGGCTATGGATTATAGCTGTGCTGGTGTGTTTAGGGTGACTGCTGGTTCTGTGTAAATATGTGCGTTGGTCCATGGGTTTTTTGTATATGCTGGTTAGTATTTCACCATTCTGGATATTGATCATAGTGTCTAAAAAAGAAATTTTGGTGCTAGAGTATTCTAGAGATAGTTTGATGGATGGGTGATGATTATTGAATTTGTAATGGAAATCAATCAGAGATTCCAGGTCTTCAGTCCAAATGGTGATGTCATCTATTGTATGGGTATAATATAGTTTTGGTGATACAGTTCTTGAGGAATTCTTCTTCCAGGAGGCCCATAAAAGTTTGTCATATTGTAGGGCCATTTTGATGCCCAGAGCTGTACCCATGGTCTGGAGTAAGTGTTTGTTTTTGAAAGCAAAGTTGCTGTGTGTGAGGATGAAGTGTATAAATTCAGTAATATCTTTAGGTCTGTACTCTGGATTGTAATCTTACTTTTATAGATATGTAATGCTGGCTTGGATGCCATCCTGGATTATTTAAGACAGAGCAGTTTTATGGCAGATTCTCTTGCCTATGGTGTTCATTAGAGTGCAGCATCTTCACACCATTGTGTGTACCCTTTTTCATCCCAGATCTAGTTCCTCCTATGGTGTCACCAGAGACATAACTCTTGTGCCATGGTAAGGAGGGGAAACCACTTAAGTTTCCTATTAGCAGCCTCTTCTGTTCTGGCACTAATAGAATTCTCCCCTCCTCATTCTAGTTCATTCTTTGTTGCTTGGATGTGCATGGTTTATGGACCCAAACAGGCTTCAGAATGTTTGGCTTCCATTTACTCAAAAAGGTAAAGTTCAAAGCTCTGGAAAACTTCCACAGCTGGAAGCCCCTGGAGTAGATTTACTGAAAAAGTAGCAGTGATGTATTTCTTTTGTTCAGGGTGCCTGGATTCTACACTACTCAATGTTAAATGTCCATTTCAAACAAACCCTAGGAATCCTTGCTCAGAACAACAAAAGGGACATTTGACAAGAGAACTGCAGAGGTTCCAGAGCCAGTCAAGTACCCTTGTATAGTTTGTTCACAGATCAAATAATCTCATGTCTGTGATTTGATAGTTATGTTGCATGTCACAGCATGGGGAACTCATTCTCTGCTAGTGCTATTTTAAGGAAGCAGCATTCTTTCATGTCAAGAGTGATTCTATGATATTCCAAAAAGAAAAATTGCACAACTTTGTTTTTGAACAATTACTGTATGGCTGACATATGGTTTAACTCAGAGGACTGGGTTCTTCCTTGCTTTGTAGTTAGAGCAAAGTGAATACAAGATCCAGCCATTCTAGTAATACCCATTCTATACTGCTTTGTCTGTATGAAGCATAGGGCAAAAGTGAATCTCATTCACTGTCTATCATACAACCAAATATTGAAGCAAGCAGCTTAAAAATGACTTCAAACCTTCCAGTCTGTTCCTGATTTGTTTAGATGAAGGTACTAATGAGAACTCTCCAGGACAGTTGGTGGTTATTTGCACATACATAGAAAGAGATGAAATACAAAAACTGATTACCTTCCTTGTTGACATTACTAGAGGGATAACTAAAGGTAAAGATGCTTTCGCTGAATTTTCAGAAGCAGACATTAACATTACAAACTTATCAGTGAGAAATGTAGGAGCTAATAATAGGGACCACTTGTTATGTGGATCATGGTGCAGAGCTCTATCTAACAGGGAAGAATTTAATGAATAGAAAAAGTTGCCCTAATTTACGGGTTTTTTTATTGAAAGGTGAAAATAAAATGCTGATGTTTCTTGCTGTGTGATGTGCCCATGTGCCTTCAGAAGCACTAAGTTATTTAAAAAAATAAAACATGCCCTTATAGTGGGAGGGTCTGGTCTGAACAACATTCCTTGTGTCATACTGACTTGGGCATCTGCATGTCATGGTTTATACCTTCTGATTGGTGGAATCCTCATTAACTGCAAAGGTAAGCAAAGAGGGCCTCGATTAAAGGCCTGCAAGTGGAACATTTTTAAATGTGTAAGTAATCCAGGCAGCACAGGATTGAGTTCTTGGAAGGGGAAAGGGACTGTATGTTTGTTGACTCTTCATAAGATTATCTGTGTCAAGGAAGCAAGCAGTTGGTAGTAGTCAATAAAGCTGGAACATTCAGAAATTACAAGGAGGATTCCCCCCAAGAACCAGCAGTGAGTGCAACACTTCAGTTCACAGTAGAGACCCCTCTTGGTTTTGTAGCCTCTCTTAATTACCAACTAATGTCAGATTTCTTGTTGCATTGCTGCCCTGCATTTTCTATTCTCTTCCCTTTCAAAGACACTGCCAATGACTTTCAAAAAATATGGGAAAAGAAAAGAACAAGATAGAGGTAAAAAAGAAGAAAGCATGGGTCAGACACAGAAGAAAAGATGAAGAAAAGCATGTAAAAGGGAAAGGAAAAGAATGGAATTGATTGCAGGGGCTGTTCGAGTTTGCCTGGATGAACTTATTTCTCAGTCCAAAATAAGTTTCTGTGAATGAGCTCTTTCTGGGAAATTTCAACCTAGAGTTTAGCATCTGACTATTACCTGACCATGAGACCACTGCTTATAGGAAGATCAGAGTTGGGTTTTATATAATGCCTTTTAAAGCAGGGGTTGCCAACCAAGGGTATACATACCCCCAGAGGTACTTGGGAAGGCCCTAGCAGGTACACTGTTGGGCAGGGCTGGAGTGCCACCCCCCACCCCATGCCATTGCTTCCCAGAGCAGGGAAGCAATGGCATGGTGGGGTGAGGGCAGCGGCGTTCCTCTGCAGGCTGTACAGGTACTGTCCAGCTGGCCAGATGGGGGGGTGGTGGGGAAGGAAGCTCGCACACGATGTCCCCCCACCCCTGCTCCACGTCCGGCAGCCCGGGATACACTTTTTCTAAAAGGTTGAAAACCCCTGTTCTAAAGGATACAGCAAAATGCTTTGAGAAATGAGTTACATATTATAATTTATGGCTGCAATTGACTGCAGCTAAACAGAAAAAACTTTATGTGCTGCTTTGGACAACGAAACTTGTTTTACTGAGCAGAAGTGAGTGAGAGATTGGGAAGCTCATCCAAGGGAGTTTGGTTTGCCACCTCTCCCAATAGTGCTGTTAAAATCATAGCACCTCCAACATTGCATTGCGATGTCAACGGCAACAATAAATACCTGTCCCAGTCCTATTATGAGGCTGGGATCCCAACCTGCTGATCCAGAGGGAGGGAAAATGAGATATGACCATAGTACATAAACCTCTTAAGGATTAGAGCTGTGTGAAACTATCATAACCTCAAACAAACCTTGCAAAATCCCATAAATCAAAATGACTGTGTGTCCCTAAAATAAAGAGAAATTTGTTCACCCTCCCTCTACAAAGCAATATATGTCAGTTATTATTGTATGATAAACCTGGCTGGTAATTTACAGGGCATACTACTTGATGTCAGGTTCCCTGACTTTCAGGATGAACTCCATTGAGTAACAGTGACTTCTTTATAAAAAAGTCTGATAAATAAACTCTTTTTAGGCATTCATAATTGCTGTCCACTGTTGTCCAGGGTTGTTTTTACTTAGGTTCACCACCACTGATCTATACCATTCTGGTAGGCATGTCACAAATGAAGTCCCACATCCCCTCCAAGTGTCACTTTGATCCCTTTCCCCCACCCAAGCTGCTGCTCTGCTTTGTACTCCCCGGCCTATACTCCTTGTCCCATCCACTACTTCTGCTTTCTCCTCCCTGCCCAGTCTCCAAGTTGTTAGGTGCCACACACACAGGCTGCCTGCACCACTTGTGACACACATGTCATGGGTTGGCAACCCATGATATAGCCTTTTCTTAAAAAGCCTACCCCTGCAAGGTAAAATGGGGATGTGTTGGGGGGCTTTTATAATGTGATATGCATGGGGTTAGTCTGTATTGTAAAAGACTTGTGATTAGGTTTGTCCTACCTGATCTCCATACTTGGGAAATCCAAAACAATTTGCTTTACATACATTCTTGAAAGAGAAGTTGTAATTTCTGAGGATCTCTCACTTGACACAATAAGTATAAATAAAACAAAATAAATAATTAAAATAGATGCTTTTTCTAGCAATTCAGACTCTGAAGCAATAACTCTTCTGAGCAGCCAGAAAATTCTGATGGTAAATTGGTTTCATGAAAAATCTGAAATAAATCCCAGAGGATAATTACAGACCAGAGAAAATGCCATAAATTTAATTTAATTGACAGCAAAAAAAAAAAAAGAAAGAAAGAAAAGTAGAAGGGAGAAAGTTTTTTTCCAGAGAGAAAGTTTTTTCCCCTCCTTTCTCAAAATCTTTGGGATATCTGAAAAGCACAAATAACTACAGTTGTCTTTCTCAGACTGCAGAGTCAGCACATCTCAGTGCATGTGAGGGACTCAGCTTCAAAGAAACTCTCAGCTATAACAGCTTCCATCTCAAAAGAGTTGAACCTGAACTTCTATTGTTTCAGACGCTGGGACCTTTGAACTTACACAAGCCAATTTAAAATAAATTAATTAATTAATAGAAAAGAAAGAGCTCAGCTTTAATTGTTCAGACAGCTTTATCTAGATAGCCCAAGAACTCTAGTACTCTTAGTGGGATCAGTCTGCAAAGCTAGAGCTGTTGTACTCAGCTGGATTTACTTTGTACAGATACTAACTCATGTCATGATTGGGAGATTTGTGCTAACCACCTGAGTATTACAGCTTTGTCCTCATGGCCCTCAATAGCATGCCAGTATTTTAGTTGCAGCACCATGGGAAATGATTGATGGAAGTTGATTTAGTTACCTGAGCACTGGATGGGTAATCATACAGGAATCCTTTTTGTTCTTGAAAGTGGCATCAGGAGCCTTAGAAGTCACAAAGTCTTGGTCAAATTCTCCAACCTGCTCCTTACTTAACTTACACACCTCTGGAAATACTACAAAAAAGTTTGAAGGAAAGCAGCTAGTACTCACTGAATGCTGATAACTATAGGCTCAGTCTTTCATATAAAGCCCTTGATACACATTGATTTTAGGCAGCTCCTGGAGCTCTTAACCCTTGGAATGTCCACATATTAACACCTGAAATTAGTTTGAAGCACACTTTGGGTGGCTTAAAGTTACACCACTCCAGGGTAGGTTTATCACTGATCCAGATTACCCAGCTCATGTTCCATTAATGTGTGGCCACTCCCCATGGATAAGCTGACCAAGTTGCATTCCTACAGCATCCCAGGATGCAGTGTTCTCTCCCCTACTCACCTGTTCTTTGTGAACCAACTTTTCAACCTCTGAACTGTACAGACCAGGGGGTGGTCATGGCACCAAGCCAAGCCAAGCCAAGCCAACTCCCCCTCCCATCCCCAGTCATGTAACTCCATACAAACAGCCTAAAGAGCATGTGATAGGTAGTCAGATAGCAGGACACAGACGGGTCCAGGAGTGGGGTCTAGTGGGGAGGCGGGTGGAGGGGAAACAAAGTAAGGGGTGGGATTTGGTCCCTATGAGCTGGGGCTTCCTTCCTGGGGCAGGGGCAGAAGTTCCCCAAAAAACACATTTCCTTATTGTTCCCAGCTACCCTGGGAAGCATAATTAGCACTCCCAAATACAAATTTATTAAAACATGATACCTTTTAAAATTTATTTCCTCTTCATTCCTTTTTATTATTTTTTTTACTTCTTTTAATGTTATGCTTCAGTGGCTGGCTGACTTCATTTCACCATCCTTCTTTCACTCCCATTTCCTTTCTGCATCCCATTTCATTACTCACCCCCATTCCACTAACTCTCCACCTCCCAGATTTATGTTTCCCCCAACCCAGCTCTCACATCCTCCTCCCTGCCCTCCCATCTACAACAGGCATAAAAACATGTCCTGTCTCACCAGCCCTGTAGTAGAAACTCAGAGCTGTAGCTCCTAGTCAGGACTGCTTGTAGCTAGGGACAAAAATTACACATAAATTGGTATAAATGATCAGAAACCAGTTCAACTCTTTAACACAACAGAAATTCAGGCTAGACACAGATATTATGCATAAACTGGTTTAAGTGATCAGAAACTGATTTAAACCTGTAACAGAACAGATGTTCACTGCACATAAATCAGTTTGAAAATGGCTGAAACTGGTTTGCGATAAACCTGGTTGAATGTAGTATCAGACTTAACTGATTTGAGTCAAACTGGTTTATGAAATGTCTGCCCCAGACCCCTTCTTGGTTTAAGTTAAACCAGACTCCCTCAGCATCCCGGCATGCTGTCTCGGCTGGTCTCTCTGCTCCACAGCACAGTTGCCCCCTTCCATTTGCCCCCTGGATGCAGCTCCAGCAGAGACTGCCGGTGTCTACCTGGCTTCCCCCTGCTCCCCCTTTCCCCTTACCACTCCCTGCTTGGCAGGGATTTCCCTCTTCCCTCTGCCTTACACAGACACCTCTCAACATTAGCTAGCATACCACATGCTGGCTATGGTCTGTGCTGTGGGAGACTGGACAAAGACAAGCAGGACTGTATCCACTTAGGAGTTTTTAGAGCTAATCAACAGGTAGCTGGCAGTGTCCCTCCATTTGTTCCTTGGAACCAACTTGTTTAAGAAGAGTTTGAACTAATGGAGAGAAACTTTTGTTTTTTTTGTTCTCTTGATGGGCTAATCAACACCAGGTTAAGGGTTATAAATCACTGCAGGCATGTGCCTGAATTTGTGAGATGTCTGTATGGTTACAAACTGGTTTAGCCTAGCCAGGTTAGACTAACCTGCAAAGATTGAATCAATTCAGGCTCAGGCTTTTTTAATGTCTGTCTTTAGCCATAGTACACATAAACTGCTTTCAAAATGGCTGAAACTGGTTTAAGATAAACCTTGATAGATGTAGCTTCAGAGTTAACTGATTTAGGTTAAATTGGTTTATTAAACTTCTGTCCCAGATCCTTTCCAGATTCAAGTTAACTTACAGTCCCCCAGCATCCCAGGTTGCTTTGTACCTCCCCCAAAAACCTCACCTGGCAGGACAGGTGGGCTAGCCTTGGCCCAACCTATCTGCTCCAGCCAATCAGGGAGGTGTGTTTTAGTGCCCCCCAGCTTCTGACCTGAGACACTGCAGGCATGTGGCTCCATTTCCAGAATCAAAAGTGAATGTCTGTTCACTTGCTTATCAGTTCAATCTATGCAGTTTAGACTAATCTGTGAAGATTGAACTGATTCACCCTGGGCTTTTTGACTGTCTGTACTACCCCTGCCAGTCTTCTAGTGGCAAGTTACACCTGTAGCTCTTAGTCAGGCCCCTGCTCACCAGCCTTCTAGTGGCAAGTTGCAGCTGTGCAGGTGGGCGGCAGTCCGAGAAGATTTTTAGCTTTAAGATGTGACTGCTCCAAATTCAAGCTAGCACTAACACAGATCAACATTTGAGTAGCTCAAAGTGCAACATGTAACAAGGCCCAACGTACATGTACTTCCTGCTCAAAGTTTACAATCTAATGACAACACCGTGGCACTGATTATGTTATGTGAAGTATGAAGGTACAATATATATTAGGGCTGTGTGAAGCTTCAGTAGCCGATTTGATTCGGAGGAGATTTGGCCCAATTCGGTGGCCAAATCTCTGAATCCAAATTGAATCAGGAGATCCAGTAAGCCTCTGAATCAATTCGGAAAAGATTCAGAAAGATTCAGAGATTCAGAAGGCAGGTTTGCAGGAAACAGAAACTGAGAAGAGAGAAGGGGTGGATGTGGGGAAAGACTGCTCTGATATTGACATCTGTATCTGGCCAGTGACTGATCTTTCCCTGAGTTCCCTTCTAATCACAGTGCTCTGGGGCAGAGATGTAGAAATAACATATAATGCTGTGTGTGAAGTGATCTGTGCCTTTTGTGAAGTGTCTGTCTTGGACCAGCAGTGTCTGAAAGGCTCTGGCTTGCTATCTAGTCTCTTGGTAGCTAGTTAGTCTCTCCTTTTCTGTGTTTTCCCTGGCAGTGTGTCATCACTGTGCAGGAAAGCACAACATATTGCATACACACACATATTTTGTAGCACACCAAACATTATGAAGCATGCTGGAAAGGCAGGTGCCAGGTTTTCTAGTAGGGGAGGGGGAGGGGGCATAGGGAGAGCTGCAAGTCCTCCCCCTTCTCCACCCCCGCAAACATAGATGCACCCTCTTTCCTAGCAGTGATGAGTCTTCTGCTGCTAGTGGGAGCAAAGAGGTGGGAGCAGTATCTGCACCTGCACCACCTCCATTAACACCAGTAATAACCACCAGCACCAGCATGACAGTCTCCACTCCAATTTCAGTTCCCAGCATGAGCCTTCCAGTGCCAGAGGAGGAGCTGGATCTAAAAGCAGCTGAGCTGAGTGCCATAGCTAAGGAAATGCTGGGGAAGGAGGGGAAATCTGAGTTTGTGCTCTACACCCCTCAAAGTTCCCCTAGAGGCAGGTCTCCTCTGGAGGGCACTTCAGAGGAGTTTGTCAGGCCTGGTGGCTCAGCTCCTCCTATTGTTGTGCCTCTGCCTGGTGAGGAGGGGTATAAGGTAGGATCCCCACCCTCAACCCAAAAGTGGGTGGGTAGTGTAGTGTAGGATCATTTTGAGGTGGCAGATGACCCCAGGTATGCTAACTGCCAACATTGCCAAAAGCATATCAGCAAGGGCAAGGAGGTGAAATACTTCACCACCATGGCAATGCTGCTGCATCTCAGGGGGTAGCATCCCCTTGCCCTTTTTCCTCCTCAGCCTGGCACCAGTGGGAGCATGCCCAAAAAGAAATCCCCCTCTTGCTCCAAAGCCTCTGTCCCCAAGAAGCAGAGGCAGGCTGCCCTGGGCCAGTGGGGGAAAGGCAGAAACAAAGCGGGGCATGTTCCCAAGGTGAGTGAGGTAACCCAGAGCACTGGGGAGATGTTTGCTTTGGGTGGCCATCCCTTCTCCTTTGTTGAGTATCCAGGATTCAGTTGGCTCATGGCACTCATGGCCCCATCCTACCAAGTGCCTGCATGCACCACCTTTAGCAAGACAGTGGTGCCCTCCCTGTATGAGGCATGAAGGGAATACTTAAGGGAGGACCTGCAGAAGGCAGGGCTGCAGGTAGCTTTGCACTTCACCTTGGATATATAGAGAATCCTGGGTAGAGATCATACCTACCTTTCCCTCACAGGGCACTGGTGCAATCAGTCAGGATGTTGGTGGGCTCTCTTTCAAGTGGAGGTGATGGATGAGTCCCACATGGCAAGGGAGACCATGGTGGCCATGAGCTGCTTGGTGCAGGGATGGCTTGTTGGGCAGGGTGAGATCACCTGTGGGTTCATGGTCATTGACAATGGGGCCAATATGGTCAAGGCGGTGTGTGATGCCAACTTTGTGGGCATCTGCTGTGTGGCACACAAGTTCCAGCTCATTGTCAGGGATGGCTTGGAGGGGGACAGGGCTTCCAGTGACAGTGCCATCACTACCACTACCAGCCAGCTCATTATAAAATACAGGAAGGTGGTGGGCTACTTCACCGGAGCATCAAGCGGGGCAAGATGCTGAGGGACAAACAGGCAGAGCTGAGTACCGCGCAGCACAAATTCATGCAGGATGTAGAGACTAGGTGGAACTCCACATACCTGATGCTGGAAAGGCTGGTGGAGAAGCAGAAGGCCATTCATGAAATGGCCTTGGTTGGGGAGATTGGGATCAGCGGCCCCCTTAACAAAACTGAGTGGGATATCAACCTCCTAGATAGAAAAACTCATGGACTCAATATAGACATTGGATTTATGACACGCTATAACCTGCCTGACATCTGACTCCCCAGGTACATTCCCACTTTTACCTGCTACATACCCCTCCCCCCACCCGCTCCCTGATTCCTCAATTTACATTTTCACTTACTGACTTTTTTGCCTGCAGCCCAGCCTCTGGCTTCTTTACTATGGCTTCCATCCAGGAAGAGCGCACACACCAACTGGAGGTGCTTCCTCAGCCTGACAAAGGGGTTTTAAACAAAAAACTTGCTAAGAAATATTTTTCCTACTATTCAGTTGGTCTAATAAAAGATATCAGATTGACCCAAAGAACCTTATCTGCCTATGTCCTTAGACCAACATGGCTACAACCTT
Organism: Alligator sinensis; assembly: GCF_000455745.1. NCBI lineage: Eukaryota > Metazoa > Chordata > Crocodylia > Alligatoridae > Alligator > Alligator sinensis. Next base: position 522,325 of record NW_005842805.1, on the reverse strand, counting down.
AACACACACAAGTGATATGAGTTTTGCTTTCAACAGTTTGAGGGGCACTTTCATAGAAATCCCTGTACCTATCTCCTTAAAACCTGGCAGGCTTCATGCCCTCAAAAGTGGTTATCATCTCTGCTGTTTTTATCTGAATCTGCAAAAAAATGCCAAAGCTATAGTTATTTTAGTGATTCCCATTATAGTTTATGGCTGAATCTCTGAATCAGCACCGAATCTCAGAATCCATTTTGGCTGAATCAAATCGGGACAGTGACTCGAATCATCAAATTGAGTCACTGTCCCTCTGAATCAGCCAAATCCAAATCCAAATTGAATACTTGCCACTTTGCACAGGCCTACAGTATATGTCATTTAAGATGCCAATATGTAGATATTTAAAGTATGCAGATAGCAGTAGGTATTTGACAAATCTGATTGATTTCAATGTTAAAGACAATTCATAAGCCTGCTTAAAGCATGCCTGCTCTCAGCACCTCTTTAAGGCTTGTGACATAGTTGCTTGCTGTGTGTGTTTAAGCCTCTACTCATCTTTTCAAATGTTATTAAGGCTCCTAATGCAGTTCTTCAGAGACTTTTGCTTCTAATGGCAGCTTCAGAATTGACAGGCTTCAATTAGTTTCAGGGATGTTAATAGCACAGCAGATTAACTGCCCATCCTACATTTTTTGATTGCATATAAATAGACTGGTTTAGCAGTTTAAACTGCATGGAACAAGATGATTAATAGGGTCACTGGGAACATGAGACAGAGCAGTGATTTTCAAACTTGTTTGGCCACGTACTCCTTTACCTACAAAATATTGCTGCTTGTACCCCCTACACCTGATGTAATTTTTTAGGTACGCCACTGGCAACATGAAGCAACATAATTACTCACTGTGTGTTAACCAATCAAAAGCAAGCTGCCATTATTAGAATTTATGCATGTACCCCATGACAAAACACTGTGTATACCTCTGTGTATGCATATTGCAATTTGAAAATAACTGAGTTAGTGTCTGCCTGCCTGCCTTATGTCACTTAAAGGGGCCTTTCCCTTTCATCTTTTGGAGGGAAACGGGTTAGGGTAACCATTTATAGATACCAATCATTAGCAGGATGCAAATGCATGATCTCCAGTATCAAAAGAGCAGGCTTCTACTGTGTGAGCTATAGAAGTAACTATAAATAGCAAGCTCTTAGCCTTCCTGGGGATAGCTACTAGAAGGAAACATGACCACATGTATTCAGCTGCTTGTCTAGTAGAAAAAGCACAAGGAGTGAGATAGTAAAGAGACTCTCCAGGAGCTAAGGGCTTCCTCTTGTCTCTTTTCACCATTGCACAGCTGCTGGGAGTTGTCACATCTCATCATCAAATATGACTCAGGGTCAGGAGGATAAACACTGTCGCAGTGCTGTTTTTATTGCACTTAAGTGACTTATTCCTTCAGCATATTATTATTGAGAGACATTGTGGATAGAGGAAATTTTTAGTTAATGCAGTGTTATTTTAGTTTCTTTCTATTCCATCATAGCACCCCCATAGATCAAGTTATCAGTGGATCAGGTTCTCAGTTAAGCTCCACTTTGGAACTTTTGTAAGCCTTGGCCATTATTGGACCTAAAGCAGGAATTCTGCAAGTTGGTATATATAGTAGGCTGGTGTCCTCTGCCTGGACTAAGCATTTGAGAAAGACATGATACATCAAGCTAGAATGTTACTTAGCTGTTGACTGACATATAATAAGAGTATTCAGGGAATACACTTTCCTCTCCATCCCCACATCCTCTCCTTTCCCAGATGGCCTAAAGAAGCTGGTCACAAACAAAGGAAATGACATAAAACTAGAGTATCCCCCTAGAGAATCTGTTGCTCACAGAGATACGGAAACAAAAATGTCCTTGAAAATATATTGCTAAGGGAGCTGAGTAGTTCAAAGAAAAATCATAAGATGTTAACACTAACAATCTTATATTTTAACCCCTGAAAGCCCACTCTCAAAGAACCACTGATTTGCAAAATTTTTCAGATATATCTGTTCAAGAACCAGCTAATTTTAAATACCATACTGACACCAGAATTAGAAAGAGTTTTCCTCATTGACTCGCAAATCAAGGTGCTTAAAAAGAGACTAAGGATGCCCTCACCCAGCCTAATATTGAAGATGTTTTTTGGGACAGTTATGACACAGGAATAAATCTTTTCAGGGAGGGATCTCCCACCACTTTGTGCATGTTGTTAGGCATCATAGGCAGCTTACAGATATAAGCTTGCCCCTCCCACTCCAAAAAAACCCAGGTCTTTACTTTAAACTTTGTGCACCCCTGTGCTGTGCCCAGCACATGCCCAGAGGAAGCATTGCAGTAGTTGGAGCTGGATTGCTGAATGTCTGTATAGATTGGGTGCTTTAGTGGGGCTTTTTTTTGTGCTTTTATCTAATAGCTGGTTGAATCACCTGTTAAATAAAAGTGACAAAAAGTCCTGCTTAATCTATATAGACACTGGAGAGCCAGGTCAAACTAATGTGTTGCTTCTTCTGGTAATGTGTGGGTTTTTGGGGTTTGGGTTTTGTTTTTTTTTTAAGTCTGTCAGCAGACATAATGCCCATTTTATAGAAAAGCACCCTGAAACATGGAGAGATCATATGTTTTGCTCAGGATCACAAAAGAGGGCTCTGGCCAAGGTGAAAACTGAATTCAGATGTCCAATAGCTCAGTACAGCACTTCAGTTACAAGACTGCTCTTCCTCTCAAGATCACTCTGTACCCATTTTCTACTACAACCATTAGTAAAGGCATAATTCTGGAAATCTGGAAGGAAAATTAATCAGGGAAAAAGAGGAGAGAGTCTGAACTGTTTCTCAGTGTAGCTATTTCTCCCGTGCATCTGACTCCCTCAATATCAGAATATTGTCTCTTTACTGACTTCACTTGCACAGTGACTAGATAATTAATGCCCATGTTACCTGAAGCTGAAAGAAATCTAAGCATCTCTAGATATTGGCTGCTGCCTAGGGAAAGGGCAGCTCCTTGCATTCTCAGTCATGTGCAATTCTTCCCTGAGTCAGTCCTGCTGCAATCTAACCTTTTGTTCTTTGTGATACAACTCTATGTAGCTATAAAACAAAATGTCACTCTGCACAATGCGTGCCACACTTCTCGTAATTGCCTATGCCTCAGCCTTTTTGTCCCACCTGGCATAGACAGGCCCTTTTGCTCAGAGAGATGTAACTCAAGTATCAATAAATCAAAATGTCATCATTGATACAATGCACACATGTAAGCAGAACTCTTTTCTTTAGGTCTCCTTGGCATGCTGTTTCCCTAGGGTTGTATAGAAAGGTATTGGGAACAGCCACCACTCATTAGTCTTACTTTTTCTGCAAAAAATTAAGTTTCAGTGCCTGGAAAGAAAAGAGAACAAATGACAGGAGAAAGGAAAAATAAAACAAAACACCAGCTGAAGCACATGTCAAAGGGCAACTCTCTGCCTTGCTTGTTTCCATAATATTGTCCCCTGCATCTCCTTTTGCTTTTAACAAGCAGAATTTGAAACCCAAATTCACAGAGAAGCTTTGAATCTGTTTCTCCTCTGATGAAAGAGGGCCTAATAAATTATGTAGATGTGGACCAGCAAAAACAATAAAACCACCTAGGCTGAGCTTTGTACTGGGTGATGAGAAGAACGAGGCATAGATAGTTCTTGTTAATATAAATAAAGTTAGTATTTTTTTCATATTCTTTCATAACTGGAAGCTGTAATCCAGCAGCGCCCCAATCCAGCAAATGCTTGCATAAGCACATAAGGAGTCTCATTAATGCTAATGGGTGCATTAGTTCTCATTATGACTCTGGTTTGCGATTTACCAAAGCACTTCACACTCTGTTTAACAGTGGGTGCATCTACACATGCAATTAGCACAGCTGAATAAACTCTGGTGCAGTGTTTACATGTGTGCCTGGGACTGCAGCGTGTTGAGTTGGGGTGGCACAGCCCAGTGGGGCCAGCCACAGCTGCTCCACCCTGGCTCAATGTGCTGCAGAGGGGCTGACTGGAGCACTATTTACATGTGCTTTGAAGCACACTAAATAACTCTGTCATAGGATAGTACTTGTGTCGGGCAGTACTATCCTACAACAGAGTTAATTAGTTTACTGTGGCCTAATAGCGCTGAACATGTAGATGTTGACTAATTAGTCAACTCCACAGTAAAGTGCACGTGTAGATGCTTCCAGTAAGAATGCAAAGAGTTCCACTGAAATCGACAGGACCAAGCACATGTTTAAGTTCTTTACTGAAATAGGTTTCAGGGTCATAACTGGAGCCTTGAAACAAAAATGATCAGGTTGCCTCATCTCACTGGGAAATTCCCATTAGTTTTATAGTGAGGTTGTTATGTAATGGGACAAGACTTTGGGATATAAGTCAATACTGAGTACATATGCAGTGCAGAAGCTACAAGTAAAACTATAGTTATTTGCTGTACCCCTCTATCACATCACAGTATTTTAAGAACACCCTAATAATCTGTGGCATATGACACATTTAAAGAAGTGTATCTTATATTGGTTTGTAAATTCTATGGGTGTCTGGAGATAGGTCACCAGCTCTCCAGAGGTAGCTGTCTGCAGTAAGTGGGTATTACAGAATTTTGCCACGAGGTGTTGGAATAATAGCCTGTTTGTATCAAACACACAGAGCTGCAGACAACCCCCCCGTATGCTGTTGTAATTTATATTAGCACTAGCCAATTGCCTGTCATGAATGACAGATTTCAAAGAAGTGTTTACATGACCGGCCCCGAAGGTGCCCCTCACTCCTGCCTGCAGCCCCCCGCCCCCCATCCCTGCTGGTGCACCTCACTCCTGACCCGCAGTCCCCTGGTGCTGCCAGTGCCCCCCACCCCCAACCTGATGCCCCTCACTCTGGACACGCTGCCCCCTGTCTCCCCAGCCCTGCCAGATGGCCCTAGCTGTGCCTGTCCTGCCTGGGTCAGAGCATGGTGGTTCTGATTCATGCAGGTGGTGGCAGAGCATGTCCGGCCCCAGTGCGGGCTGAGGGAAGAGAAGGGGAGGTTGTGGCACCCCTGCCCTGGGATAGGGCTGCAGAGCCCTGTGGGCAGCCTGGCCAGGGCCCATCTCCCCCTTCCCCACTCCTTCCCCCCCTCCCCAGTTAACAGCTGCTCAGCCCCTCCAAGCACAGGCCACCAGCTCCTGCCCTGCCCCCCACTGCCCCCTACCCATTTCCCCTGCTGGAGGGGCAGACAACCCTCCTCTCCCCCCGTGCCCTGCCACAGCTGCAGCCCCTGCCCTGACCAGATGTCTGGGATTTTGCCCTGCTCTGGGGGTGGGAGCAAGGGGAGGCAATCGGAGGCAGCAGGGAGCACCACATGGCTGCAGGGAGGTCCGTGTGTGCTCCCTGCTGCCTCCCATCACCCTCCCCCTGCTCCTACCCCTGGAGTAAAGGGAAATCCTGGACATCTGGGCAGTTTTAGAAGAACCCACTTGGACTGCAATCAGAGGGCTTAAAAAGAGTGTGGACACTGTTAAAAAGAGCCTCTGTGCAGATGGGGCGGAGGGAGAAGCTGCTCTAGAGGCTGCAGGAGGAGGCAGAACCAGCCGAGGGGCGCCTGTTTTAACTCAGTTGGCCCCGCCCACTTCTGCCTGGCCCACACAGCCAATCCATGCATGCGCAGTTGGGCAAAAGTGTGACAGACAGACAGACAAAGGCTTTCATTATATTAGAATAATTACTCCTGGCTTTCCAATGGAGCTACTTACACGTACATTTACTACTAGTGTAGGGCTGTAAATCACATGTCTGCCCCACATTTTACACTGGTGTAAACGCAGATTATACTAATGTATGTGTGTTGTGTGTCTGCACCCCAAGTCGTCCCATATGCCATGGGTGCCTGTGAACAGAGCTGACCCTAGGGGTGTGTGGGACCTGGGGCATATCAGCCTGTGCGGGGGAGTGGCGAGTGGCTGGAGAATGGAGCTGGTGGCATGTGGCAGCTGCACAGAGTGGTGGCACCCTTGGCACATGCCAATGGCGCTGTCCACGGGTCCCCACAAAGCACAGAGTCTGGGGCAGTTGCCCTGATTCCCCCCCCACAAGGGACGGCGCTGCATGGGAATGATACTGTATTCCTTCTGCGTTCCAGTCCCTAGCATGTCAGCCCTGTCTAACTATTTCCCTCTCCAAATGGAAACTGAAAAGGACTTTACATCTTTATGTAACACTGTATTAGAAACTGACAGTGACCAAGAACCCTCACAAAACTCTCTGACTGCGCCTGTAATGCATCCTTTGTTCCACAGTGTTTGCAGATCTTTATCATTTCAATATCTACCATACCAGATTTTCATACTATTTATAGAAAGGTCCTGCTGCTTCTCTCATCCTGCTAGGTGGGTCTTGATGATTTGTGTGCATAGGGGGAAATATGTATATTCATCAGACTTGGTATCAGAATCCAGGCTAAAGATACGGACCAAAAATAAAAAATCCAGATCAGAATCCAAACTTACCTGCAGTTTAATATGTTGAGCCCTGGGTACAGCTCATGCCTCCCTCTGAGCACAGAAAATTGCCTACTGATTTCAGTCAACTTTGGATCGGGCTTTGGGCGAACAAGGAAGAAAGGATCAACCCCCCCCTAATTAAGATAAGACGCAGACTATTTTGATTCCAAACCACTGGTGGTGAAGCAAACATTCCCTCTCTCTTTTATTCCCCTTGTCTCCTCTTGTTTACACTATTGCCTCCGGCCTGTTTCTGACAATTTCTTCCCTTCCATGCTTTGTGCTCACAGGCAAGTTTCTTTTTTTGTTGTTGATTACTGTACCTTCTTCTCTTTTCACCCCTTTCTCTCCCTTTTTCCTTTCGTCTCAGCTTTATTTCCTTTCCACTGTACTGTCTCCCTTTTTATGCATTGTATGCAGCTGCCTTTTGACGTGTCTAGGTTTGAAAGCAAAATCATGATGCTGTGTATTCTGGGTAATTATGTTAGCCTGCACTTTTTGGTGCTGCTAGTGCTTTTACAGAAGCAGCCTCATTGCTGTTAGAGCAATTTACATAGCATTACCCATATTTACATTCAGATATACTTATCTTGATCCCAAAACGTGGGTGTGTTGGGGACAGGATTACAGCACATAGGTAGGCAATTTAAAAGATTGCAGTGGAAAATAGTTTTCTTGGCCTTACCGACTTAAACTCAGGACCAATCTATGTTTAAGTAGTTCAGGACTGTTTCTATAATTGGCCTGTCCCATTACCAAGAACTACCTTGGAACAAAAAAAATAAATAAAAAGGGTTTATCACATGGTTTCAGTTGAATAAAGCAGGAGTCACTTAAATGCAACCTAGCTCAGGAGATTCAATTTTCCCTCTCTCAGGCTCACACAAATAAAACTTCTGATTGGGAAGAAAAAAATTTTCAATAGCTAGTCAACTTTTTTAATCCAATCTGTGAGCCTAGTTTTCAAATATTGATTCCTGTTCTCCATCAATACAGTATCTGAAATTGGAGCTCACATAAAAAATTAGATGGCAGAATGGGCTAATACCAAAGGATGATAAACTAAGGCAGGTGTTGCCAATATAATATATGGGCAGAATCCAGCCCATGGAGCCACTTGATCCAGCCTGCAGAACTGAAGGGCATTACCAGTTCTTATGTTGCAGCTCGGCGGTGCGTATCTGTGCTGGGACCGGGAAGCTGGAAGTTGTCAGGGAGAAGCAGAAGCAGTGCAGACACAGCTTCCAGCAGCTTGGCCCTGGCACAGCTCCTTCCAGCTGGAAGCTGATCCAGTTGCAGCTGGAGAAGGGGAGCCTGGGAAGAAGTTAAGGTAGTGGAGGCACAGCTTTCAGCTGCTTGGCTCTGGCATGGGCACAGGAAAAGCCCCCCACTGCTGACATACTGCTGAAGTCCCCCACCCCGAGTCAAACTACAGCCAAGTCGTTCCAGCCCATGGCTTGTAAAAGTCACTGCTTGCTGCTCTAGGATGCTCTCTGGCATTGGCCTTCAGTGGGGACAGAGATGGGAAAAGGGGGGACGTTATTGTGTTTCTTTTATAATTGTTTACATTGACAGAGGAACAGTAAGGAGGGGGAATGCTCCTTGTCTTGTGGGACAAGGGCACTTGAGTGGGTCAGGATGGGAGAGGATACAGGGCAGGGGGGAGGAGTTTGTTCTCTTTGATCGGGGCAGTGACTGTGGGTTAGGAAGAAAGGTTGGGTTGGGCAAGGACGATGCTCCCCTGGGTCAGAGGCAGGGGAGAGGTTTGGGTAAGGAGGATTGCTTTTGAATTTTGGAGGGGGTTGATTTGTTACGTATCAGTCTTCTATTGTAGGCCACCCTGAGCCTTTTATATGTTGCAAAGCAACAAAGCAGCATATAAATTTAACAAATGAATATATTTAGAGGTAGTAACCAAAGTTTGAAAAATGAGGTCAAATATCTCCTTCGTACAACTCCTTCTGCTTTGACTGAACTGTACTGGGGTAAATTTGTGTTTTTTCCTATTTAAGGCCATGACCTTTTCCACAGTCCAGTCTTAGCAGATGGTTGGGAAAAAGAAGGATGGGGAATATCAACATCCCCCCTTTCAAAAGCCCAAAACAAAACAAAAAAGAAGTTTTTTTTACCAAGCCCTGGCTTATTTCCCAAAAAACTGACATGATCCCTGAGCAGCCATGCATTCTGCAGTTCTTTTTCAGTAGTCTTTGTCAATATTTCACACTTCATCTATTCCTTGGGTGTGTAAAATGCAATGAGCAAGGTGATCAGAGGGGCAAAAAGAGAGAAAACATTTACAGTCATCCACACTGCTTTGCTTGAAAAGAAAGCATATATCATCACTTCATTGTGCCATGCGAAGCAGTTAGTGCCTCTTTGTGGCAAGTGGATGTGACATGGAACCTCTCTTTACTTTTCTGAGCTTTTCATGAAAAATGCTCAAGCAGAAAGGACAAAGAAGACAGAGAAAAAAGGAGCATTCATTATGTCTGGTACATTAAACAACAGTACCATGAGCTCCAAGAGCTCCTGTACTAGGTCACCATGGCACACTGTGCATTGCAAAGATGCAGTTCCTACTGACATGAACAATGGCTGGGAAGAGTGCATAAATATCCCAAAGTAAAAATTTTTGGACAACAAGCACAAAGGGGAAAAGGAAAATGTGGAAACAGTTGCAGAACAACTGATTTTCAAATGTGATGGATGGTGCCCTCTGCTTGTGCAAAATTCCAAGGAATCAAGGATGAGTATGCTGAGGCTCAAAGAGAATTGTGCATTATAGATACTGTAAGGATAAAAAATATCAAACCGCACTGTGATATGGGAAAGCAGATTAACCTTAGGGCAAAATCTCAGATGCAAAAACAAATTGGCACAGCCACTATTATAGAAAGCTGTCTCACTGCACTCCTGAACTGGCAAATAAGGACTGAACAGAGTGATTTGCTGTGATACCAGTGGCAATCATAAGAATTAATGTGACTAGGCAATCTCAATCTAGTTGTCCAGGGACAAATCCATGTCCTTTTGCCACTGTCATCTTTGATGGCAGTGTCAACAGAGTGGCCATGGCACAGTTGGCAATAGGTGATTTTGCTACTGACTCACAGATCAGAAATGGTCAAGGCTGACACAGTCTGGGGAGAAACTATGGCAACACTTGTCCAGTTGATGTTGGTGCTTAAGGGTAAAGCAGAACTCTTAGTCTGGCACTTTTACTAACACTAAGTTCACTTGAAAACATTTCTGGATTGCTCTTTTTAAAGAAAATCTGTTCTCTCAAAGATCAGGCAGGAATGCAATAAAAGGATGTTTCACTGACATTAGTCAAATTTGGAACCTTTCCTCAAGTTGAAGAGCACTCACTCATGTAGAAAGCCTTGTGATCTCATATTTGTACCCAAAATACTTTGTTGATTCCATGTTTGAGATCCATGAGAACATTTCTTCCAACCCTGTGTGCACTACCTGTATTCAGGAGTGAGTGGGCATGGTCTTCCTGGAGCAAGCTGCGGAGGCTGGCTTCACTAGGACTCCTGGCCTAATGCAATGGGCTGTGCAGAGGTTGGAGATTTAGGGGGGGGTTGCCATTGTAAGCCAACAAAAAATTATTCCACTATTTTCCAGGACTGAGGAAACAGGGAAGGGAGTGTGTTTCCCTAAACCACATGCATATAATTATCCTGGGTCAGCATGTGCTGCCCTAACCATGCATTGTGTCCTTGTGATACAATACTGCCTTCTATTTTCTCTTAAAATATTCCAATTATTAAAATATTAATACTTGGTTCCTTTGTGCAAGGACACTATTTTTTTAAAATAAAGGCACCAAAGAAAAGACCAAAATAATAAAATGTTTAAAAGTCTCTCTCTTTTGCCATTTCTCACATGGGACTTAAAAGTCTCCCGAAGTGCTGACCCTCTTTTTCAGGGAATTCTTTTTATTGAGGGTATAGTAATATTTTAGAAGTAGCATTATCTTTACAATAAAATAACAATAATGATGGATAAACATTTTCAAGGCTTCTCTGCAGGTTTGAGTATTAACCAGCAAGCATTCTGTTCATGCCCTGTTCAGCTTAGAGCAAGGTGCAGCACATGAACAAGATCTAATTTTCCTGACTATTTTGAAAAGAGATAATTCATTTGTCCCTTTTTTGAGCAGTAGGTTCTTAGCACTTCTAATACCAAGTCCATGGTGTTTTCACCAAATAGGAGGCATTCAAAATCATTGGCTTCTTGTGAATTTTTAGGTTTTGTCCTCCAGCCAGTGCACCTATAGTTACAGCAGTTCTTTAGAAAATGGAAGGAAGATGAATTATCAAATCTTTCTACACTTTATTGAGGAAAAACATTGTGTTATTCTACAGCTTTGGCCCCAAACACTAGCAGAAGAAGCCCCTGTGACATTATGTTATGACTCAGGAGATATGTATTTAATTCTTGGATGTCTCATAATTTCCCTATATAATTTTGAGGAAGTCTTTCACTCTTTCTGGACTTCAGTTCCTCTGTTATGAGAATAAAACTGCTGACATTTGTGAGGTGTTCAGATACTAGTGATGGAAGCTGTATTAACAGGTAAACAGAAACATTTCTATACTTCAGAGATTTCCCTTCACCTTACAGCTTCTTTTCCAAGAGCATTTCAGGACCTTTTTAGTACAGAAGGATCACTAACATAATGAAATAGAGGGGTGGCCAGGGCACAAGCCTGGGTGTCAACTCTGGTTGGGGGGAAAGAGGTGGCCCTAAAATAGCAGCAGCTGTACCGCTGGCCTGGCCACTGTCACCACTGGCAGCTTAGGCACTGTTGCTGCCTTGTTCACTGCCATAACCCAAGGCACTCAAGTGTCCAGTTTGCCTTTGAGGAGCACTCACTCAGTAAGGAGAGATGAACCTGAGCCAGAATGTCCTTTTCTGGATATAATCTCCCATCAAGTTCAAAGGTACTCGGATACAGGGTTTTATTATAGTGTCATGCAAAGGATAACGGACCATTACATTTGTTTCCACATGTAAGATGTAGAGTTTGACTATCCAGTAGAAGGTATTGGTCAAATGCCATCATGGATTATATTTATTCTTCAAGGGCTTGACCCAAAGCCTGTTAAAGTCAATGGAAATGCTCAGTCACTTCCAGCTGGGATCTGAAAGTTGGGCTGGGTTTTCTTCTGGTTTCACCTCCTTTCCAGGAATCATGATGATGAAACAGAGCTTAGGATCACTAGTGAATCCACCTCTTACGCCAGTGGATCTGCAATCATATTTTTCTTTGTATGAAGTGAGTTGATACTACTCACAGATACATTGGGTGTAGACATATTCAGTGAGGTGGTAGCATGTGTACTTGGCTGCCTGCTAACCATGTCATTTAAATGAAAACACACTATCCAGAAAGATTTTGGTTTCTTCATTACGTTTTTAGAAACAAACATAGCCAGAATCTATTGTATAAAAGGGATCAGAATGAGATAAATGAATGTGTAATATCTCTAGGTTTTGCTTGGCAGGGGGGGAGGGAGGAGGGGAGGTGTGCATATATACATCCCATTCAGATCTCAGGTTATTTACAAAGCTCTCTAAATTTTACATATACCCAAAGTGGACTAAACCCAGCCCTGGCACAATCAGGTGCAGCTGTGTTGATTCAGGCAGTGTTTCATCTGCTCACACCATAGCTGAGTTGAGCACCATTTGGATGATGTAAAGTATTATCATATTTTAATCCCCTGAGGCTATCTTAACACCTCTTTTTTCCCTTGTTATTTCTCCACATGCCTGCTCCATTTAGATAGTTTCATTGCTGTTGGCAGTGAGTAATGACCCTTAATACCCAGAATGAAGACTTCTCCATGGAGATCAATAAGCATCAGAGAGAAAAGATGCTCATTTAAACCAAATCTTACTAGGACCAAGGTAAAAGCTCTCCCAGGAGGAGTGAGTGAGCACTGTGATTACCCCTGCCAGGAGTTGCCCGTTGTTCCCATCTAGCCATTACAAGGCCACTTTTATTGCAACAGAACTAGTAGAACTGAGTGATAAGAAATACCTTTCATACACCTGTGGGACTCCTAAATGTTCTCCTGGGAAGTCAACTGTTCATGTGCCATTACTGTCCCAGTTTATTACTGTTTTCTCCTTCTCATTTTATTCCCTGTAAAGAACAACTTCAACCTTTAAAACAAACAAGTATATTTTTAAAGAAGGCAATATTCTTCAGCCTTCTTCCCACTCTTTC
>NW_005842805.1:484324-509551 GCF_000455745.1 Alligator sinensis | reverse complement strand
TTTCCCATTCACTGTGAAGTAGCTTTGCAGGTCTTTCACTGCTTCCTCTAGGACTGTGCAACTCTTCCTCAAATATTTCCTCCTATTTGACTGAATTTTTCTTACCTGGAAGCAGGGGTTTTTCTTTCCACCACAGGGTTCCTAGTCATTCCCACTGAGCACAACCAAATTGACTGTCCTTTGGGGAAGAACTGGGCCCCAGTAGAATCATCTTCAAATACGTGGTAAGAATCTGATACTAAAAAGGGCAGGAGGTGAGTTCAGCCCTTGTCCAGCAGGACTGCTCAGGTGATATACAGCTGATGTAACTGAATCACAACTGACCATATCGGTAGTGGAAGCAGAGGGTATTATGGGAGGGAGTATGCAATAACATGGTAGAACAAAGAACATAGCACTCTGTCTGAGCCTGTGTCAGCTCACGTGAGATCTGAGACTAAAACTACGTGGAAATCATTTCAGCCCACTGGGTAGATAGGACTTGTGAGATGTGGGGCATAATCCTGAGATGTCCCTCTCATCGGGTGCCCAGTGGTAGAGGTTTGCCCTGCTATGGAGGGTATGCTTTGTTAGGAGGATATGGCTTGGTGGTGGGCAGGGTGCCTCAGAGCAATTGCCCCTGCTGTCTAGCATATCTACACCAGTTACCCACATGCCAGGGAAAAGAGAGATGGCTTAAATTCACCTTTTCTTTCCTCGGCTATGTTCAGGTAATACTTGGTATGCTCAAGTAGCACAGGACAATTTTAACACCCTTTTGTCCCAGTAGGTTGAGCTCAGCTGAATGTTCAATTTTCTACAGACACAGGACACAAAAACATTCATTCTTACAACAACACAGACAATTCAGGAACAACAGATAGTCAAACATACAAGCCTTCTTACCCCTTAATTAAAAACCATTAAAGTTGTCTGGGCAAATGTCACTTAATACAAAGCTATAAAACCCAAGAAATGCAGAGTAAAAACATACAACTACATCCCTCATATTTGCACTCTTCTGGCTTATCTGCATCAAAGACTAAACTACTGTAACTATATCACTGTAGGAAAGTGGTACAACACAGTGGTACAGCTGTGTACACAGGTAAGGCTGTGAAAAACAGCACTTTTCTGTTTCAACTTGAGTTTCAAGGTTTCAACGGAACAGCATTTCATTTCAAATTTCATTTTGATTGGAAACCTCTGTTCCGTTTTGTTTAGTTGAAACAGTGATGCTGTTTCGATGTTTCACCCATACACTATAATGGGGAAGCTTGAAACAGTCTCTCTCATCTAGCAGGCAGATGAGGGCCGCAACCCTGGGAGGGCTGCAGGGGCTGTGCCAGTCCTCTTGGGGCTGTGGGCCCCCGATCTGCCTGCCAAATGAGGGAGGGAAGCCAGGTGCTGTTGCCTGGGACTGGGGAGCTGGGGAAGGGAACTGAGCCCAGCTGGGCTGAGTTCGCATCCCCTGTGCTATGATCAGGCTGGGGAAAGGAACCCCTCCCCGATCCTAGGCTGGGGAGAGAAACTGAGCTATCAGGCTCAGTTCCCTTCCCCAGCCTGGTTGCACCACTGCGGGGGGGAACTGAGCCTTGGCTCAGTATCCTCTCCCTGCGCTGTGATCAGCTTCCTGAAGCCCGGCTTCAGGAAGCAGGAGAGCCAGGGCTGCACTCCTGGCTGAGCCACATGGGGCTGCGGAGCCACTGGGAACACAGGCCTGGTTCTCCCCTGTCTCCCACCACCTGGCTGCTGGCTGCTTTGGAACTCAAAACATTTTGAAAATTTCAAAATGTTTTGACTAACCTCGTTTTATTTTGAGGCTGTTTTGAAGCCCTTTGTTTCAATTTGATTTTGCTGTTTTGAGCTCAAAATGAGTCGAAACAGTGTTGAATTGAAATAGCTGGCGAAATTTCGCACAGACCTAGTACACAGGTGCACAATATAAAAGGGCCTTATATTGGAATCGCTTATTTCCTTTTCCTTAGAGAAATGAGCTATACAATATAATCACTTTTTATATCAGTACAAACACAGTACATTGTTCAGTAGGGATTATAGCAGTGTAACTAGTGCGGTTGCATAAAGTGACAAATTACAGTCCTATAACGACAAATAAAAAATACAATCTTTATACTAGAAAAAACTATATGGATCAGGTCTCACACCCATTCACAGGCAAACACTTTCTTTACCTTGGGCAAATATATTACAAATGACCAGAGTCACTGAGGTAACACTGGAAAAACCCAAACTCTGCACTTAATGACCTAATACACAAAAGGGAGAAGGCAGGGTAGATATATGCACCTTACAGATATATACAGAGCATAAAGTAAATCAGATATATAGTGAACATAAGTTTTTGTATCAGATTTACCTAAAAAACCTTGTCTGCCTATGTCTTTAGACCATCACAGCTACAACCTACACCCCTGTAAAGTGAAGCAAGAGATTTGAATAACAAAAGTAGAAAGGGAGTGGGGAGAGGAACAGGGAAGGAGGAAGGGGAACAGTGCTGGAAGAAGCAAGCAAGCAAAGAATCCATAGGAACAAAGGGGTCACAGAAGCTAATCCAGGTAACAGGTCAAGAATCTGTAGTTCCTACTTAAATCATACTTAACACAGTCTAGTCTGTGGATGACTTCTTGTAACATACAACCCCCCACATAAGTTGATGGTACCTCTTCCTTGCCTACCGTTCCACAGCATTTTCCCCAGATATGTACAGTAACACATTGCCGCCCCTCATTAATAGCAACATAACAGGGTCCAAATCTTCAAGATTTCACCAGAGCTAATATAGAAGTGGAAAAGGTTATGGTTCTTAGGGGTAAGAAATATTCAAATCCAAATCATACAAACCAGGAAATACAGAATTGTCCCATAGAAACACAGTTGCCCTGTTTTTCCTTACAAGCAGAACCATTTTAATTAACCTTATTGCATTGCTTGAATTTCTGTTTTACATCAAATTTAAAAAATGCCACAAGTGAGAAACAGAGGTCAACTATGAAACTTCAGAATGCTCCTACCATTCCCTCTTCCTTCCTTCACTCTCCCCTTTATGAGGAGAAAACTGAGGAACCAGCTATGATTCATGAGGCAGAGAATCCTATGGCAAGCCACAGATAGCTTCCAACAGCTTTTCTTAGCACAACTCTTCAGATACAAGGCTCTTCTTCTGTGCCCTCCATTGGCCTTGCCTTGTATAGCTGAAGCACAAAGAGGAAGCTGCTGGCTCAGAGGACCAGATACTGAAATGCAGCGGCCCAAAGATTTCAGCACTGGAGCTAGACAATTCACTGACAATTCTGAAAAATATATGAATTAAATGGCTTACATTAAACCCAACCTGATTTATTTTTCAAAATGTCCATAAAACTGCAAAGTCAAAAACAGTTCTTACATTTTGTTCAACTGAAATGAAATATTTTGTTTCAATTTTGAGCCTTCAAAAGCCTTGTAAGAAGTACGAAGTAAAATTAAAGATTTGAAGAAAGTCATTTAAAATGTCAAAGCAATTTTTTTTCCAAATTTGGTTCCCACCCAGAACAATTCAGCAACATCAATATGAATTTGCAAAATGGCTTCATGCTGCCACTGCTGTACTTTTTATTGAAAAACAAGGTGTTCAATAAATGTTGCCGCGCTGTAGTCAGGATAGCAGAATAGATGTTACAGTATTAATTTGGGTAATGGAAATCATATTTAATATATCTTTCACACATAAATGAAATAAGAGAACAGAGATTCAAACTTATATCCATTTTGTAAGGGGGTTTCTTTTATTAACAATGGACCATAATACTGACAAAGCTAAATCTCACAAGGCAGATACAGGGCCATTGCTACTGGAGTGAGACAAGTAGCAATGGCTACTCCAAAGAAACCCATGTGGTCATAGTATGATGGTTTTGAAAGTGGCTGTTGATACCAAACTGATGTTCCAGCTCAGTAAAAGAAGCACTCTCTTTCTTATGAGATGTTGAATCAAGGGGTGCTTTGAATGGTAGGTTTCTTAGCCAACCTCTCCTGGCCAAATTGCACTTGCAGCTATTGTATTCTGCTTTTCTAAAGCACTCTGCATTTTTGATTCATTATTTATTCCTGTCCTAAAAACTTTGCAATCCTACCAAGTGTTATTTCATAATTGTCATGTTTCAGTTCAGTTGCTCTCCAGTGGCAAATTAAATAATAATCATGTATCAGAGGTCTAATTCTGTTCTTATTCCACAAGCATAAACAAGGTATAGCTCCACTAAAGTTTGAACTGTAAAAGTAACGTGAGAGGACAATGAATCCCACAGTTTTCAAAGTGCTTTAAACTTGTTGGGAGCAAAAAGCATGGTATAAATGCAAGATATTATTATACTATTTATTTATGTGTATTAAACTGATGCAACTTAGTACTGTGACTACACCGTGTAAGTACCAGTCATAAGATGCTCGATTCTTCATATGTCTATTTTTCTCTTTCCCTGGGGAGCTATGCTATGTATCACAAGAAGTGAGCAGCAAAATAAAAATTTGTAAGGGCCAATAAAAACAAGCTATTCCTTAGCTCTTGTAAGAGAACACCAGTTCAGTGACATATTCACTGAATACTTCCACGTTTTCTTGCTTCATAAGTCCACAGAGATATGACAAGCCACAAGAGAAAGTGTCAGTACTAATGCCTGAGTCCGTCATTTATCCCTATTTATCCTCTCCTGTTGGAATCCAGGTTTCCATTAAAAAAAATAAATAACACCCCACAATTTCATAATCCTAAAATAAATAGTTTTTCCCCTCCCCAGAGTTTAACTGAAAATAATGCTATCTCAAACTATTCTCCTGTAATTCCTTATTACTTCCATTATCCATAGCTTACATTCAGTGCCAGTCGCTGTATTGTTTTCAATATAAAAGCAACAAGAGCTTGTATATAACAACTAAAATATGCTTTACTTAGATTACACAGCTCCAAACATAACAGAAACCAGAGCTTTACATTGACTGCAGTCTGCAATGTAATCTCTGTTCCTGCAATGCAGAACCTTGTTTCCAAAAAGGAGAGGGGCCCTACTGCCACACCCCATGTTGTAATGTTGGGGTCCTTCTAAAAATAAAACCATTTGGGACTGGCACTGGAGGAAGCAGTAGGGTGCAGTGGCAAAGCAGCTGAGACACATAACTATGCTACCAGATGTGTCATGCTCAGCTCTGCCCTGTGAACTCAGCTGACTCTGCTGGACATGGACATACATTTATTCAGCTGGGGAATCAAAGGTGGACAGATATGCTTCTAGCTACTTCTCTCCATTGCTACACTCACTAGCCCAGTGGGTTGCTGGACTTCAGAAGACTTTTGTTCTGTATGAAACAGTGGTTTGGGCCCATAGTGCAAATTTAGTTCGGTTGATGATGAGTGATATTTAAAGCAGTTTGTTTATACTGTACCTAGCACCATGTAATACTGGTCCATAATTAATGTTCCTAAGAGATAGTGCATTAAAATTATTATTGATAATTGCCAGTGTACAATGGTAGTTCAGTGTTCTTTGTAATTATGACTTTGTAGTCTTCATCTAGTTCTTAATCAATTAGAGGGATAAGAAGAAGTTTCTGCACCCTGGGCAGCAGCTGCAACTGAGGCAGAGGTGGTGAAGACTACTATTCTTGCAGCCCCTCAAAATCAGCGCCCAGGGGCTAGTGCCTTGGTCACCCACTCTTAGTTACACTACTGGAACCAATACTCACCTGCACCCTTTTGCTGTGAGTCCCTTCGGAGAGACGAAGGATCAAAAGAACACAAACACTGAAATGCTGGCTCAGCCCCAGAAGTATTCTCTGTCCAGGTCAGAAGTGAAGCTCATTAGCCAAGGAGCATGGGAAAAGCTTACACTGTGAATATCTATTTAGATAAACCTGTTCTGTGGTTACCCAGAATACATTGGCCATTAAAAACAATACAATCATTCTTTTACAAGATGGGTTATTTAGATCCCAAGAGGCATAAAGGTTTTACCACTTTAAGATAAAGATTGGATTTGACTCATCATTTGAAAAAGTCTGGGTTCTATGGTTAATACATAGATTGTCATATCATGTGCAGTGCAATTATTCATCTATTATGAATTTGTTTTCCAGGTCCAGCAATTTTTCACTTCTTGGAGTTTGCTACTTTCTAGAGATGGCTTCCATTTTGTATTCAGTTCAGACAGAGCACAGTAGAGGAAACGTGCAGCATGCTGATAGGGACCTGATCCCAAAACTAAAATAAAAACAAGTTAATAAAATAAATTACATAGTTCTTTCTCTTAGTGCATTAACACAGGTGTACAGGTTTAAGGCTTGATTTCATTCTCCCCTTTCTTAAACTGAGCACTATTTCAGTTTTCTACTGCTGCTCATGATTCTATCTGAATGCTTTCCAAGGAAAATCAATACTGATAGCAAAATCCTTAGTTGACTTCATGGAGTTTCAGGTCTTTCCCCACCATACAGGGTTGCATCTAGATCTAACATGAGTAGCTTGGATTTTTGTTTTGCTTGTATTGTTTTTATTTTTGTGTTTTTGTCCTGCGGCTGGGAACATATGGGTTGTTCTAACTGAGAAAGCTTTTCCCCTGTGTCACCAGCACTTGCAAGGAAAAAGATTTGGCAATTTTTACTAAAAATGGTCAGACCTCCTCTAGCAGACTGTTGCATGGCCAGATCCTCTTGAGCATGAAAGCTTTGTCCTTAACTCTCACCTGTTTGATGTTGGGCTTTGGAGTTTTTATTTTCCCAGGTAAGTGAAGTTAAGTGGATTCAAAGATTTAAATTTGATCTTTGATTTAGCTGTGCCTTGATCCCTTATTTACTTTGAAAATTAAAACCAAGATCTCAAACTGGAATCAGAAGCTGAATAGGGGCTAGTGAAAGGATTCAAACATATCTGATGCATTTATCGTGGCCTGAGTAAAGGGGAAGTGAGCAGCTGTATTCTCTTCCAGCAGGAGATTCTGCATCATCTTTATATTTATTTTCAGATAAAATGAGTTACAGTAGTCAGTATGGGAGTGGACTTACTTCCAGTAGGTTACATCACCTAATAGGAAGACATAAAGTGTCCTAGCAAGCTGGATGAAAAAGGTAGTTTGGAAAACTGAGACTAATTAATTATCAAAGCTGAACAAGGAGTAAAATGGGAATCTATGGCTTCACAACTTATTGATGAATGGGGGCCATATTCTTTCAATGACAGATGAAGACAAAATTTCTTGTTTGCAAAGCTGTTCTGACTAGCATCACTTCAGTTTTGCATGAGTTCAGGTTAAGGCAGCTGCACTCCATCTAAGAGCAGATTTCCTGTAGACACTGAAATTTTAGTGGTAGCAGGGGTATCATCAGTTGAGGACAACATCTGTTGTCAAATACTGACACAATACTGTTGGTGGCTAAGCCCTTGGTTTCCCAATATTTCCCCCAGGGGTTCCATCAAAATATTAGGCAGGCAATGTCTGGAATCAAATGGTAAAAACACTATGCTGTTCTTCCAGGTGACTCAAGTCCAAAAAAGGTTGGTTTGTTCAAGAACTGATAAAAGATTACAAAACATCCAGCACAGGGTTTCCTGTGGGCAGTAAGATGTAGCTCAGGGGTGGGCAATTATCAAGGAACAATGGTCACAAACTGACAGAGAGCAGATTTAAGCTAGATATCAGGAAAAACTTCTTCACAGTAAGGGTGGCCAAGGTCTGGAATGGGTTTCCAAGGGAGGTGGTGCTCTCCCATAACTTGGGGGTCTTTAAGAGAAGGCTGGATAAGCACCTGGCTGGGGTCATCTGACCCCAGCGCTCTTTCCTGCCTATGCAGGGGGTCGGACTCAATGATCTATTGAGGTCCCTTCCGGCCCTAACATCTATGAATCTATGAATCTATGATCTGCTGAGGTCCCTTCTGACCCTAGCATCTATGAATTAAAGAGAAGAGGAGATATCATGGATCCCTCTGGGACCCAGGAGGTGAGGAGCTTTGGAGAGAAGCAGTTACCCACTGTCATTCTCCTCCAAGTTTCATTGAAGGACAACTGTTACAGCCACAGTACAGCTGAACTATCAACTCCTATTAATAAAGAGTGTATATTTTGACAGGATGTAAAACTAACTCATGCTGATAATCAGTACAGCCACATATTATTATGCTACAAGAACCTTAGATATTATAAGACAAGGAACTAAACATAAATCAAAGGGTTAAAGAGTAAATTTAACATACTGAAGTCTTTTATATGTACGACATATGAAGAGATACTAAACAGACTGATCCAAAGCAGGTTGAAATTAACAGTAGCATTCCTATTGATTTCAAAGGGCATTGGATCAGGTCCAAAGTGAATTCTAAACTACATCCAGGTGTAAGGAATACCAGGTGAAGACTCAAATTTTCTAATTATTTTTTATTTGATTAAGGAAAATTGAGGTGCAAGTACTCTTGTGCATACAACAGCACCTGCAACACATTTAGCTGACAGTGAGGAAACGGGAATATAAAGCCAGCTTTTAAATATCTAAAAAAAAAAATCACAGTTTATGATAGATAAATGGCATATAATAATACATCATGGTTCTTTGCCATCTTTCATCATGGCTCACAATTACCCTTGCCTAAATTAAAACCTTGCACCTCTACAACGTATAGCAGATACCATTAAAAAGTCAGTATTTGCCAATACCTGTAACACCTGCCTTTACTTGGGACTAGAAAAAAAAATTGTAGTATCTGATGTACCACTACATTTTATGTTTTGGTAAACACTGAGTTTTTAAAATGGTGACTTTAATAAATAAATGCTCATTTTTATGGTGGACAACCTGCATCATAGAGTTTAGGCAACTTGCAATGGCCACAAGATCAACAAAAGTACTGAGCACTCAACTTCTAGTTCCTAGATGTGCCTATTGGGCAACACTTGAATGTAGCAATCCAGCCAAAAGAGCTTAGTTGATTAAAAAAAGTTTATGGCATTACCCATCCTGGACACAAGATATGGAAACAGAAGATCTGGAGAAAAAAAATCAGTGATGGCACCAGCATGTCTGTTCAAAGTCCCTTTAGCATAAAGATTGTGAAAAGGAAAGAGAGCGTGGAGACTCTATGCATAGATTTCCATAAGTATGGACCACATACCAGTGTTCTTGGGAGCATCACGTGTTTTGTAAGACATGGAGCTCTTGAACAGCTTGATTGTCATTGGACAAAGAAGATGGAAAATAATTTTGCTGTGAAAGCTTTGTTCTATAGAGACATTTTGCTATTGTACTTTTAACTTTGTATACACACAAAAACCTTTGCAGTGCCTAATTGTCAAGATCAAAATGGATAAATACCACTTTGGTGGGAGAAAGATTCTTAGGGGCAAACTGTTTTCTGAAATTATGAAGCATTTTTCTCATAATACAAATAATTCCCTGTGAATAACTTGAAGTACCTTTTCTCCTGTTTGCCTGGTGGAGCCTTTGAAGTAAAACAACAATCCAATCTGCATTCATTTGAACCAGAACAGCTGTGTAAAGAAGATCGGCAGTGCTAATGTTTTTGCAGCATTGAGAAGAAGGGAATTAAAGGAGGGAGTCTAACATATACACCATATCCATTTATGTTAACGTTACACGTACACTTTCAACTGCAAGACTCATGCACAAATAAATGGGAATGTCTGTATCTACGGCTCATCAATCAAATGGGAATAGTTAAGGTGGGAATCATAACTTACGATTTAGCAATGCATTTAAGCATATTCTTAACTCTTGCTGAAAACAATGGGGTACAAGTACATTTTAACGCATTTTGCTGAAATAGAGACTTTGTTACAAAACCTGTTGGTAAAATCGCTGCACCAGTTTCCGACTCAATTTACCATTTGTAAAATGGGCTTAATATTGATGACATCCTACCTCCCAAGCAAAGAGTAAGCTATGCCTAGGTTTAAGGAGCTTTAAGAAGAGGGAAATGAATGTCTTGTACATGAAAAAATAAGAACCAGATCCAAAGCCTCTTGGAACAGAAAGACTCACATTTATTTTAATTGGCATTGACCAGATCCTCAGAGTGCTCATGATAGTTGGCTGCTAAATAAAGGGAGATGGGGGGGGGAGTGTGTGTGTGTGTGTGTGTGTGTGTGTGTGTGACAGATTAGATATCAAGTCTATCTAAATAGACAATCTTAAACAATTTAGGAAGGGGCTGATGGAGAGTCAAGGTTTAAAAAGATTCTTATCTCTCTATGAAGATGCTGGCAGACAGAGCTACTCTATCATTAAGAATGCCAGGTTTTGTAAGGGGAAGGAGAAAACAGTTCATGAAAAAAGCTTTGTCTTGTTAGGCTCAGTTTTCTTATTCCTCTGTTTTTTCTCATTCTCTCAGTATATCTCTGATACAATATATTTTGGTAGCATATACCATGTCTCACTAGGAAATAAAGACTGGTCTGAAGAAATCCTGCTTGCAAAAGAGCAACTACATTTCCCGCAGGTCACACACCTGACCTGCTTCTTGATAGGTTTGTGTCAATATACTCTCTACTATGTGAAATGACAAGCCAACAAAATATCCTACTTAATAATCTCATGTAACAGCTTCCACATTAGAAAGCAAGATGTGCCAGTTTTGATTCTTTGTAGACTCACCAAGGTTGATACATAAAGAAAGAGCTTCTTTGAAATAAAAACGTGTTGAGGGGGGAAAAGGTCTGTTCATTAGATTGCACTGTTCTGTGCTC
The DNA here is from genome assembly GCF_000455745.1 of Alligator sinensis. Lineage (NCBI taxonomy): Eukaryota > Metazoa > Chordata > Crocodylia > Alligatoridae > Alligator > Alligator sinensis. The sequence goes on along the minus strand of NW_005842805.1, from coordinate 498,825 downwards.
TTTGCATTTATGCCAAAATACAGCTGAGTGAAGAAGTTATGGAGAAGGTGGGACTAACCAGCATGTTTCAACCGAGACTATGGTTCTGATAATAAAAACCCTCTGATAGTGAATAGAGGCCAGTAGTTAGATGCAGAGACATACAACTCAGAGCTCTGTTTTCTTTCAGTTCTGCAGTGTCTTGCTATATGATCTCAAGAAAGTCACCAATTAACCTATTTATGCCTCTTCCAAATCCCTCCTGAAAATTATCTTTTGCCATCATACCTATGAAAAGTTGATGATAGCTAAGCTGCCGCTCTGTGGAAACCAATACTCAGCATGCTGACCATGCATTATTGTATAGTATGGACAAATTATGCAAAATTAACAAAAGAGGGTAGACTTACAGTGCATCAGCTACTCTGCAATAACTCTTCTGGGTGACCCCTCTGGTCCCATGGTAGGTGAAAGTTAAGGCAGGGCAGTTTACCCCTCAAGGAAACAAAATTACTTACTGTGGTATAGCTTTTACTTACCACAGTATAGGTGTGGACACACAAAGCAGTTACTCAGAACAGCTGGCATACATTAAGTCCCCCCCCCCCGAATTTTAGCCAATTTGGGATTTAAACTTCATTGCTGAACAACAAGAAAGATTTCTGTACCTCCCTACCTTTGTGCCATCTGACACCACCAGGGAATGAATCCTGCCCTATCTGCACATCAAAGAGCAACTCACAAAGACACTCTCATGGACCCAGAGGAACAGACTTCCACCTTCAGCTTCCTTTGTGCAAAATAAAGTTTCTTTTCTATTTATGGGGACTTTTCACCACCTTTAATTTTTCCTGAGCCTGAGGAAGTGCATGTGAGCCTGAAAGCTTGCAGAAAAAGATGGGGTTTTTTTGCGATTTCTTAGTTGGTCTAATAAAAGGTATCATCTGCTTAACAACTCGGGACAGCTGGTAACCAACATTCAGGAAAAAAATGAACTTCTGAATGCCCACTTTGTTTTGGTATTTCACTGGACAATTGGGAATGTCAAGTGAGATAAGGCTCATAGGAGGCATGCCAGGACTGACAGCCTCCCCACTGTGGATGCTGAGCAGGTGCAATACCAACTAGAAAAGCTAGACGTTTACAAGTCATCAGGACTGGATGGACTCCATCTGAGTGTGTTGAAGGAGCTGGCTGAATTCATCATGGAACCCCTAGCAAAGTTCTTTGAGAATTTGTGGTGCATGGGGGAAAATCCTGAGGCTTGGAAGAGGGCCAACATTGTGCCCATCTTCAAGAAGGGGAAGAGGGAGGACTTGGGCAACTATAGGCTAGTCAGCCTAACCTCTGTCTGAGGGAAAATCCTGGAAAAGCTCGTTAAAGAATCTATGTGCAATATGCTCATAGAAGGTAAGATTCTGAATGACAGCCAGCATGGCTTTGTTGCGCATAGGTCTTGTCTTACCAACTCATCTCCTTCTTCAACCAGGTCTCTCACTACCTGGCCATGGGAGACAAGGTAGATGTAGTGTGGCAGAAAGCCACCTTTGTTTCTCCCCCAACAACTCTGCTCTGGGACAATTTGATTAGGATGGGCCCAGCAGAGGATACACACCTTTACCCTATCTTTTTAGGTAACCTGAGCTGGGTACATTCCTGAGGGAGGGGGGAAACCTGCTCCCCCTGCCTACATCATTAGTATCCCATACCTGGGTGAAGGGCTTCCTCCCTGGTGTGCTAGAGTATGTCCGGCAACTAGTGATGTATTTCAAATTGGTTGGCTGATAGCCAACAGGTGCTGGCCTCCATTGGACCAGGTAAATTAGGTCACAAGGGCTATATAAGTTAAGGACTGTCCAGGAGCAGGGGGCAGCAGCCATGAGGGTGACTCAGAGACAGAGTAGAGCTGGACCATCTGAAACTTGCTCTCTCTCTCAAAACTCATGATCAAGGAATTGCCTGCCTCCAGAGGAAATCTCCAGCTGCCTCTGGATGATACTTGTGAGTAAGCTACCTGAGATCTAACCAGATATATAGCTTGCAGTAACTCAGATGCGTGATCAAAAGGCTACCCAGCCAGGGGAGTTTGCTTTATGGCAAAGGGAGACCACTACTTGTGCTTCCGATTGAGGAAAGCATCCCAACTTCTTGAAGTGAATCAAGTACACTTGAGGGCTACCAGGTCTGTGTTTCCCAGGCTGCACAGAGCCAGAATTAAGTCCAGAGCCTTGGGTGGTAGCAGTGGAACCCCCAGGCTAGCGGGTGTGCTCCAGGAAGGGGGTCGGCCAGACATGAGGTGGCTCCAGGGTGGCACTCAGAGCCTGGAAGGTGGGCGGGCACAGTGAGGTGGGCGGCTCAATGCAGGAGCGCCCCCTACTGGCCCGCCACAGATGTTATATACCTAGACTTCCAAAAGACTTTTTAGCTAGGATTCCACAATATCCTTGAGGGAAAATGGAATATTGTGGGCTCAGCTGCTCGACAGTTCTGTGGGTGGGAAACTGGCTACAGGCCTCAGAGCCTGGAAGGTGGGCGGGCACAGTGAGGTGGGCGGCTCAATGCAGGAGCGCCCCCTACTGGCCCGCCACAGATGTTATATACCTAGACTTCCAAAAGACTTTTTAGCTAGGATTCCACAATATCCTTGAGGGAAAATGGAATATTGTGGGCTCAGCTGCTCGACAGTTCTGTGGGTGGGAAACTGGCTACAGGCTAGAACCCAGAGAGTTCTCATGAATGGATCTGTGTTGTCCTGGAGCAAAGTAGCCAGTGGTGTCCCTCAGGGGTCTGTGCTTTTCAACATCTCTATCAATGATTTGGATCAGGGAGTAAAAAGCTTGCTGGCCAAGTTTGTGGATGACACTAAATTATGGGGCAGTGTGGCCACACCAAAAGATAGGTTGCTGATACAGGTGGACCTGGACAGGCTTGAGAGCTGGGCAGACCAGACCCAGATGAAGTTTAACACTTCCAAATGTAAGGTGCTCCATCTGGGGGCAAATAACCCTCAACATACATACAGGTTCAGAGGTGACAGCCTGACTTGCACCACAGCTGAAAGAGACCTAGGGGTAATGATTGACCATCGCATGAACATGAGCCATCATTGCAATGCGTGGCCAGCAGGGCAAAAAACACATTGGCATGCATCAACTGATGCATCTCATGTAAAACTAAGGAAGTGATACTCCTGCTGTACTCAGCACTGGTGAGACCACAGTTGGAGTACTGTGTCCAGTTCTGGGTGCTGCACTTCAATAAGGATATGGAAAAACTTGAGTGGGTCCAGAAAAGAGCCACCCATATGAACAGGGACTTGCAAGGCAAGCCATACAAGGAAAGACTGAGGGACCTGGGCCTCTTTAGCCTAAAGAAGAGAAGGTTGAGAAAGGACTTTCTAGTGGCTTACTGTTATATCAGAGGAGTGCATCAGGAGCTCGGTGAACAACTGTTCACTAGGGCACCCCTGGGGAAGATCAGGACCAATTAATATAAACTCCTGGAAGACCACTTCAGAATTAATACCAGGAAAAATTCCTTCAAAGTCAGGGCGTCCAGACTGGAATAAACTCCCTCCAGAGGTGGTACAATCACCTACCCTGGAGGTTTTCAAGAGGAGACTGGACAGTCACCTTGCTGGGGTCACTTTACCCCAGTTGTCTTCCTGCCTAGTGCAGGGGGGCCGCACCCGATGATCAACGAGGTCCCTTCCAGTCCCTAACGATCTCTGAATCTCTGAACCAAGAGTTCTAAAGTTTTGCATCCCTTCTACCTCAACATCTGTTCATCTGCTCATGCTCTTATTATTTCTTCTCACTTGGAATTGCCCCGATGTACCTCTTCTGGGGGCAAAAGGCTTTATGTCTCTGTGGCATTCAGAAATAGTAAATGCACTTTAAAATGACAGCAAGAGAATAGCAAATGTAGCTGAATGGCCATTTGCACTCAGTGCTGCCTTTGAATAAAAATAAATAAATAATGCTGTCAAGAGTTATGGCAAATACATTACAAAGGGACATTGGGACACTGTACAAAAAAGGGTCTGCACATAGCAGAAAACACACTTGCTCTTATGACATTAACTTCAGGGCATAGAAAGACACCTCATTAACAAGGGATACTGATGGGCCATAATATTCTGGATATGCTTACAAATTGATTTATGATGGGAACCAGGTGACAAATAATTATGCCCTCCCAACACAAAGTGCCTCCTCTCAGTCCATCTCTCCCTATCAATCTTCTAGCTCAAAGAATGCAACTGGAACTTATATTAACTACCCATAAGTTAACTTGTTAAATATGAGGGGGAAAACAAAGATTCCCTGGCTCAACATAAGGAAATTAGATTCGGCTAATTATTGTAGCTTGTCCTGGCTTGACATTATTACTACCACTATTTTTACTATTATTAGGTAGTGCTTAGAAACTCTAATTGAGACTTGGACAGCACTGGTCTGAGAAATGTCCATCTCAGGAAGGGAAAGGGAAAATCACAAGGGAACAGAGGGCAAGAGAAATTAAACAACTTGCTCAAGGTCAGAGGAAGCCTGTGGCAATTGAAATCAGATCCATGTCCCAATCCCAAGTCTCAAAACACTAGAAGATCCATTAATTTACTGTATGAAGGCAGTCAGACTTTTGCACACAAGCCAAACAAATGAATAAAATGAGAAATAGGAAGTGTGGAGGGCTGGCCTCTGGCCTTCCATTCTTATGACAGCTCAAAGCCTGACCTTTCTGCATAGCCATGGAGCTCATGCTCCAGTGGTACGAGTGCAGAAGGAAAATGCATGACCCTTTCTGATCAGTCTAGATCTTGTTCTGGCTGCAGAGGGGAAGTATTATAGGAAGAGGGTAACAAAGGCATAAACCAGGATCCATTGCATTTCAAGGCTTGCAGATGGTTATAAAATACCAGGCTAGTTTTTACCTAAAGCTATCCCAAGTATCTTGCACTTGGATAGAGTGGGGAAGGAATGTGAGTGGGATTCCTGTGTTCCTGCACTGGACTGTGCTATGGTTTACAGTCTCTAAAGATGTTTCTGTTGCCCCTGCTCAGCTTCTTATTTCAAATGCAGAATTTCTCAAGATTTCACTCACCATTTTATATATGACATGTTATGTTCTGGTCTTTAACATGACGTAAACATTCCCTTCATCTGATATAAATCCTTCTTCATACCTAAGAGACGTGTGTAGCATGAGGCCATTCAAGTGGTGACAAGAGGACAGAAAACATCAAGTTGTGTGAAAAAGCAGGAACTGTTCTCTGTTGGTTCATGCAGGGGTCTCATAGTTAACATGGTTTTCTAAGGATGGCTTGGGGTTTAGCCTGCAACTCCTTCAAAGAAAATTATCTAGTTGGGGATGGTCCTGCTTTGAGCAGGGTTTAGACTAGATGACCTCCTGAGGTCCCTTCCAACCTTAATTTTCTATGATTCTAAAAACAGAAGTAAGGGATAAAAAATAAACTATTTTCAACATGGTGGGCCAAATTCATGGCAGAGATGCAGTGCTTTGTGCTGCAGCATAGACAGAATGTGGCTTTCAAGGCAATATATGCAACTTCAGGAGAATAACCCCAAAAAGGGGAGATCCTTTCATATAGCTAGCATAAGAGACAAAGTAAGTAAAAGAGGCATGGCCAGAAGAGCCTGATATTGCTCAGACCTCTAACACCAATTTTTGGAACCCATTTGAAACCATTTTGGAACCCAGTTTGGGCCCATTAGCATCCCAATGCTGCTGTAATGCAACAGAAGGAGACCATTTCTGTTTCAGGGAAACCTGACAACTTCACAAGTTCCTCTGTGTTTCCTCTGGCCTGCAATGCATGCAGATTAGCTATGTCCATGCTGAGCAAAGCAAACAAATAAATGAAAATAACTACTGGAGACAAACTGACAGCATGGTCTAAACCTGGTGCTTTCCTAATGTTTCTTGGAAGCTGCTGATATACAGGCTTCTTTTGATTTCACAGCTGCCTTCCCCATTGCCTAGCCATACAGCTCTCTTCCTTTTATGAAGTCCTTACCTTAGGGGCAAAATGGATTTTTACTGCAGTCAAGAGGTAATTTTTACAAAAACTCTATTACCTGTTTATAATTAAAATAATAAAATCTCTTTGTAGGTGACTTAATAACTTCCCCCTACACTGAAGGAGGGTTTCATAAAAAGACTCATTAAAGCAACTTGTGGCTAATGCTGTAAAATGAAGACAAGAATATAAAATGATTGAATCCTTTTGCAGTATTAGAAAGGAGGGGGGTGGTTTCATGGCTCTACACAACACAACAATGGTAGGGCAATCTTATACTTACTACTGCTTATCTTTTTTTTTTTTCATTTCCTCTCACATCTTCTGAGGAGATTATCTGCCCAAAGGCAATGCCTTGGATACCTCAACCTTCTGAACTCAACTTGTGGGAAAGCAGCTGTGATTTCTGACCTTTCAGATACATCTGGGAACTTTGAGTGTGCCTGCTCCTGTGAGCTGCATCAGCTTCAGGTTATATGTACCTGACCCCATGCTGCTCCCAGTCAAAACACTGGGGTAATATAAAGAGGTTGCATCTATTTCTCTGTAAGTGTCATTCTTGGCCTTTCAGGCAGCTGGAAACTAAAGTTCTATTTGGTTTCTTGGGGCTATTAAAAATATAACTTTGAAAGCATGTAAACAATAAAATGCTGCCTTTATGGATAAACAGATACAAAATGTTTCAGGGAAACATAGCTCCCAAATCTCTTGGATAAGCTGAAAGAACTTTAGTGGAAGTCCTGAACTGGCTAAACTAACTGAAGGCTTATCACATCAGCTACTGGTGGTGATATTTCAGCCACTATCTCCTTGGCTGCCATATCTATTCACTTCAATAGCAGAATGGGAGGTGCATCCAAGCCAGAATACTTGTTCATGGAGATGGCATTTGTGTCTTAGACAAACTTGCACTGCAACAAAACTAAACAAGGCCCCTAATTTGATAGGGTCAATAGAGGGGCTTTCCTATCCCCTATGTCCAAGATTCTTAAGTGTATATAACTCTGTAGTCAGTGAAGCAGCAGGATAGCACTACTGGTAACAGGAGTATTTCCAAAATTCGTAGAAATCTGGGGTGCCTGAGGGAAAAGAGGAGTTCAGATTGTTTCCTGACCACAAAAAGCTCCTAGATTCCTGAAGGCCTTTATATTTTTTGTTGTGTAGCCCTTCAGCATGGCAAGATATGTAGACCGGCCATCTGAGGCATGTTCCCCTCAATCTGGGGAAGAAAGCAAGTGGGGGAAAAGAATGGGTCTCCAGATTCAGAAGACAAAACTATTTCCAGCAAGGTGCAACTGGGGTGAGGTGACATGAGCTGAAAGTCTGAACCCTACAAAGAGCCATGGAGAAGGTGTTCATATCCTCCAGGAGACCCATTCCTCACTTGCTGCCGGCCAGAAATGTAACTGCCAAGAGGGAGGGGTCCTGGGAGTCTGTAGATGTTTAAAGAAACATCATTATGTTTGGGTCCAATCATCTCTGTCATCATTTTATTTATAGGTTAATCCCTATAAACCTATAGGGAGTTTTAAGTATCCTTTTTAGGCTTATACAATTTTTAGTCCAGTATTGTAACTACTAGGAAACAAACTGGATAAATATTACACCATTTGAACCTCTAGATCAGGGATGGCCAGCCTGTGATGTGAGTGCCACAAGTGACGCAGATAGCCTGTGTATCTGGCATGTGGCAGACTAGGGAGGAGACAGGAAGCAAAGTAGCAGGTAGGGCAGGTGTTGAAAATCAGAGCAGGAGATGAGACAGGGGGCCTGGCACAGGAAACAGAAAGCAGAAAAGGACTTCAAGCAGGAAACACAGAGCAAGGAGAAGAAGGCAGAGCATGGGGATTGGAGTGGTACTTGGGGAGGACATGGGGCTAACAAAAAGGTTTTCCTTTCCCCCCACCCCAGCCCCCTGACTCTGTGTGAAACTATAAGAATTGGCCCATAGCCAGTTACCACAAATAAGACCTACTTGATTTAGTTTCAATACCCCCCTGAACAAAGGAAATCTGCTAAAATAATGATTTTGATGTTTCTTAGAGAGTGCCTTATACATGATGGCAAGAGGGAAAACACTGAGCTGAAAAGTACATGACCTCTTGAAGCAGTACATGTGGACAGATGAGATAAAAGCATTTTATATATCTCACCTTTGGACCTTCTTGTTGTTCTGGTGGAAACTGCTGGATTACTGTATGAGGTAGCAAAGGTCCTGAGAACAGGACAGGGGCTTTTTTTTTTTGCATTTCAGATCATTTTAGCTCATAATAATTGACTCCAAAGCTATCCCCCATATAGATTATTAGTTACTGTTGCCTTCATGCCATGCTGGAGCTAAAGAAGTCTGGTATGTGCCAAATACATGAGTATATATACAGAAACTAGAACATGCAGCAAACAAGCAAACAAAAAAAAAACAACAACATGGTTTGGGTGACTTCTTCAGAACAGAGTCTGTGAAGGGGTGATACCATTGTAATATTGGAAGCAGAGACATGGAACCTGAAAGTGTGAAATAATTACATTTGGCAGAAAAGCTACAGGCTGAGCAGACACTCATTGTGCCTACCAATACCCTAGAGGACAAATGGGTAATATGAGGTAATTTAAGTCCCAGAAAGGATGCTAAATAACACTTTAACTAGGGAAAACTGTAATATGGAATACATACATAGACGGTGTGTCTACAGGAGATGCTTTACTGCGCAGTAGTGTAGTTTACTGCACAGTGAGCATGTGTGTCTACAGGTGCACATGATTACCACTCAGTAAACTACGTTACTTAAAAGTAAGCTTCCTACCTGTAAATGCAAGTAGCAAATATACTTGTTACTGCACAGTAACACATGTGTAGATACCAACCAGGAGCAGATTTGCAGTGAAAGATGATGTGTGGGACTGGTGGGAGGAGGCGCAGGACCAGACAGACCAGGAGTTCAGGGTGCAGCTCTTGGCCTGGAGCATGACCACATGGAGGCCCCATGGGAGCAAAGTGTGGTCATGGCCAGGGCAGTGCAGGCCATGGAGGACAACTGATGGGAGCTGGACACTGTCCTGGCCTTGACGGTTACCTTCATGCCACTCACTGCCTAGCCCCTGACCCGAGCCCTGCCTGGCCCTTGCAGCCACCACTCATGGGCAGAGGTCCAATGCCACCTCCACAAGCTAGGAGTCCCTGCCACAGGTCCAGCACCACTCAATGCCCCCACCTGGGACCAGCATTGCTGGTTGCCCTGGCAGCACATGGGGTGCAGAGCTGGAGCTGTCTGCAGTGGGACCATGACCGTGCATTGACCCTGCTGGCCTTGACCACCCACTGCAGGAGGTGGAGCCACCTGCACTAGGGGACCAGTGGCCACCACATCTCCTGGGTGAGCCCTCTCACCCACTAGCCTTGCCACAGTGTGCACACACATGGGGGCATGGCCAGAGGCTGCCTTCATCTCCGCTGGCCGGTGTGTGGTTCAGCTGGGGCCTCAGCAGGTGGGGCCCGCTGCTGTTGCTGACACTACATCTGGTGCTCCTGTGCCTGATGTCCTTTACCCTCAGTATCTCCTCTGCCCAGGCCTTGTGAAACAGTATGAAGGCTGTGATGATGACCCAATGAAGTTGTCCTCAGTGTATTTGATGTGGGTGGGGAGGGTGCACCAGTGTCCCTTTAAGGTGCCTAAAGGCTGCCCAGTGTAGGACCACATGAGCTAGGGGAGAAGTGGGTATGTGGGGTCCCTGATGAGGTGCGGAGGGACTACCATGGTGCCCAGCCGGATGTCCGGCACCCCTGGCATGAAGTGCTCGTACTGCACCAGGGCTGGCAGGGCAGAGTTCCAAAAGATGCGGGCGTCATGGGCACTGTCTGTCCAGCCAGTGCTCACGTTGGTGAAGGCACCGTGGTGATCAAAAATGACCTGGAGCACAATGGAGTGAAAGCCCCTCTGGCTGTAGTGGGGGAGGTCACCACAGGGCAGGCGGGTAACAGGGATGTCCATTCTGTCCAGGGTTCCAATGCATTGGGGGAATCCCAGGGTGTGAAAACTTGCCACTACCTCCAGGGGTCATGCACATGGAGCATGGTCAGCCCCAGCACATTCCAGAGGGTGCCACACACCTCCAGGACAGCCTCCCCCATGGTGGCCTTGCCAACACAAAAGAGGTGGCTCATGTAGCAGAGGTTTGTGGGCGTGGGCAGCTTGAGCAGGGCAATGGCCAGCTAGGTGTCCATGTGGAGGGGTTTACACATAATCATGGCCTGCTGCTCCAGGTGTGGGCGGAGCTGCTCCAGGAGCTCAAGGAAGGTGGCCTGGGTCATGCAGAACACCTCCAGCCACTGCTCATTGTCCCCAGTGTGCTGGACAATGTGCAGCCACCAGTCCTGGCTGGCCCAGTGGGTCCAAATGCAGTGGGGCTGGAGACCCAAGAAAGCATGGTCAGCTCTGGCAGTGGCATCCCTGAACCTGCCGCTGGCATCCCTGCCAGGGTCTGGCCAGCAGGATAGAGTCCAGCTGGCAGGTGCACGGTGACAGCAGTGGCCCTGGGACAGCACACAGGGGTTGGCCAGGTGGTCAATGTGTGAGGGGGAGGCCACAGAGCCCATAGGGCCATGGGCCAGCTGGCAGCCAGTGTGGTGGCAGGAGCTTGGGGCACTGGGTATCACTCCCAGTAGCAGGGGCTGGAGCAGCGATGGCATGGGGAGGCAGAGATTGCAGTGAGAGAGCTGCCACATGCTGCCCCCATGCGCTGCACACTGCTCCTGGCCAGAAACACAGCTAGCCAGGGAGCAAGGAGTGGGGCTGCCTTTTCAATATGGTCTCCAGCCATAGGCAGCTGCGGCCAGAGCCTCCAGTTCTCCATGGTGGCGGTGGGGGCCTGTTGCAGGGCCCCAAGAAATAGTAGCAGTCTCCTTCCATTAGCAGCAAATCCACTGCCAAGTCCCTACACATGTAGATGCCTTCCTGGAAGTGCTTACTCATGAGTAGTTTACTCACAGGTAAACTGGTCCTGCATCAAATGCACATGTCGACACACCCAGATATGGGATACTGTGCACTAACAGAGAAAGCTCTGAAATAACTCGTTTGCCACAATATTGCAGGCATGAGGAAGAGTTATAGGGAGAATTTTGGAAGTGGCCCAGCTACCATGCTGAGGAAACAGTCAGACAGGATTAACATAATAATGGGCTATTTGAGCACTAGAGTGACATAAGGATGAAACAGAAAGACAAGAGGCTCAAGCAAGACAGGGAATTTGAGTGTCAGCCAGCAAAAAAAAGCCAAGAGGTTGCTACAACTTGAAAAAGACATTTGAAGTACTGCTAGATTAAATGAAGAAGGGCATTGAGGGGAAATATATCACTTTGTCAGAAGTTTTGAAGAGCTGTACTAATAAAATAAGAAGTATAGCAAGGTCAAGAAAACCTAAAAATGAGCGATGAGTCAGCTTTAATTTTTTGACAGATACAGGGCACTCAACCTGCCAAAGCCCAGTTGCGGGACAAAGATCTGAAATAAGAGAAATGAGGTAAATAGCAGTGCAGAAAGGTTTTAAATTATGTGGGATCAATTTTCTTGGCATAAATAACACTCTGTATAACCTCAGTTCCCCATGACTTGGCATTTCTGATAGTAAATAATTTAGAAAAATAAAAAATGAAATGTTTACAGCAGGTCTGCAAAGAGCCGATGGTAAATATGAGTTTAAAGAATGTCAGTCCTCTGTGAGGGATAGGATTAGTAATTGTAAAGATTCCAGTTACATAGGGTTTCACAGCTGTGAGTGGGGACAAAAATTGGGATTACTTGTTCCAAATATGATAGCTCCAGGCTGCTTGAGCTCAAAGTACATCTCCATTAGCTCCATTGCTATTAAGGCTTATATCCCTTGGAAGTCAATTTCTAGGTAGGCACTAAAATCACATACACTTGAGTAGGCCTTATAGCCTGAGCAGTAGAATGGAATCCTAATACCTGACGGCTGACTGATGTGCTCTGCCAGTTGGATGTGTCGGGATTGAGCCATTGTGCTTGCTTTTAAATTAAATAAGTTTTACTCATGGTTATCCATGTTCATGTGGAGGCAAACTGCTCTGGCCTCCCTTTCCACAGTGATCAACTACATAATGAACTGTGTGGGCAACATTATCTCTAGCTTTAGCTATGCCTTTGGAGGAACTCAAAAGTTTCAGACCAAAAAAAAAAAGCTGGGGGGAAAGTGGGGAATAAAAAGTTGAACTGGAGATTACATCATTTGAAGAGATAGTAGACCAAAAACAAGATTTTGAAATATTGAGAAGTGACTATAGGGAAGCTGACAAAAAAAGGACATGCCTGAGATGCACAGAGGAACCTTCCTGTACCTCAGAATGAGGTTTTTGCAAGATTCCAACTTTTTTTGTTTAACTTGTTTTTTAATCTTATTTGCTATTTTTGATTGCAAACATCTACACTTCAGATCCAGAACTCAAGTCTCACTAGAAAGTTACAATATTTGTGACTTAACTGGGAAGAAAACTATAGGAAATTTCATTATATATATATATTCTTTGTGATTTCCTGCACAATCTTGCAAATGTAGACAATAGCTCGGATACTTTGGGTAAATTTTGGTAGTTTATCCATATATAACCATCACGTCCTGTGAAAGTCATTCAGTATGTGGTGCTTTCCTATGCCTAGCAAGTAAACATAAACTCCTATGTTGAATGCAAATGAAAGAAAGGTTCAGTTATTAGCTTGTGAATTGGGAAACTCATGTTTAGGTTCTGGCTCTGTGACACACATGTCCTTTGTGCCCTCTGTCAGGTCATTTAACTAGTAAATTTTTCAACTGCCACACTATAAAATGAGGATAAAAGAATATGGCATTGCCCTACTTCACAGGGGTGTTGTGAGGCTAAATATATTAGACTATGAGGTATTCAAATACTGTGTAACTATGTACTATGTAACAGGGGTAAGATAAGTATTGTATGTATAACAGTTTCATTTTAAATTAAGGAAAAAAACATTAAGAAAGTAGACACAAAATTTTGTGCAGTTCTTTCTGTGACATTTATGCAAATTATTTGCAAACATGCATTTTAGTTCATAATAAAAACCATTTTAGGTCATAATAATTTGCATTTGCAAATAAGTGTATGCTTTCTACACCTTGATTTAATCATAATGCACCCTGCCCTAACCAGTGGTCTGGATAGGACAATGAGAGAACAACATTTGGTGGCTGTGGCTAGTGTGTAATTGCTGAGGGATTTCTTGGTAGTATGTGGGTCCTGAGGAGGGGAGGGTACGGCAAGTAGCTTTGTTGGGTTTTCTCCACACTAAATGGTGGTTGTTGAGATCTGCAGAATGGGCAGGGGAAGATGGGTAGTAGTTAAGAGAGATAGGTTGATGGGGATGTCTGGGTGGGAAGGTGAAAGATAGGAAATAGCTTGGTGGCTGGGAAAGCTGGAGAGTAGCTAGGTTTGAAAACGTTTCTAGGTGGGTACCATGGGACAGTCTTGGTTATGAGGGATGGCTGAGAAAATGTGGCAGTATGTTGTGGGGAGCTGGAGGATTGGTTGGAAGACTGAGTGGAAATGTGTCTAGGGATGGAGGGTGGGCTCATCGCTTGGTTGGTAAGGTGTGCTGCTCTCACTTTCTACTTCTGCTTTTCTGTCTTTTCCCAAGTGAGACCCAGCAGGGAGAGTAGCAAGACAGAAGTCACTCAGCTGTTGGCTCAGCAGAGAACACAGTGGCTTGTGGAGATATGGGATGCAATTGCAGGTCCTTCTTGCCGTCTTCTGTGATATGTGGCCTAAGTTGGGGAATCTGGCCTCCCAAACTCACGAGCCTGTTTTTAAAAATAACAGATTTTAAAATAATATATTTTAGACTTTTTTTTTAATTTGCTTTCTGTGTTCTGAGCTCTTGAGGCAAAATTTGGCTTGGATTTTAATTTTCATTTTTTTGTTATGAGAGCTGAGAAGTTCACTTAATCACTTGCCTCTAGGAGCTGGGGCTTTAATTAAAAAAAATCTGGCAATACCAAAAAAACTCATGACCAGGTTGCAAGACTGATCATAGGAAAGATGGGAGTAATGAGAATTCATGAGGAGCATGCTTCATGTGTAAGGTTTTGCAGGCCTGTAGAAAGTAAAATGAAAAGAAAGCAGATAAGGGGTGTGTGTGTGTGTGTGTGTGTGTGTGTGTGTGTGTGTGTGTGTGTGTGTGTGTGTTGGAGAGGGATGTATTTGTAGTCTGCGTTAGTTCTGAGAACATTTTTCACACCGGCAGAATTCTTAGAAAATCTAAAAGGCTGGTACACAGGCAAGAAACAATTTTTCAACTACAGCAAAATGAACCTGGTGGGAGAAAGACCAAAATTAGATGGGTTATTGGGGGATCCTGGCAGAGAAAGGAATTGTTGCTTCCTGTGGCATTCAAAGACAGATTAAGCAAACCAAACCTATCACAGTGCTATTTTTCCTGGGGACTCTTGTTAA
>NW_005842805.1:483443-484314 GCF_000455745.1 Alligator sinensis | reverse complement strand
TGCTGGTTTTAAAGGAAAGAGCATTAAGCTTAAAACAACACTATAAAAAGGCAATAGTTGAAGAATGTCCAGATCAATTTTATAATACAACATAGCTTGTGCCACTAAGCATGAGAGAAAATCCAGCTTTTTCCCTCTATCTATACATTTATTGGGACAAAAGCAACCCACACACAGACACACACACACTTCTAATTGATTTCACTGGAAGTTGTAGGAAAGTAACTGAGGACTGGGCTTAGCTCATAAAAATGCAGGCGGTAACATCACGCTCAATAAGCTTGATATATCACTTACAAGATGCTGAGAGATAGAATATGCAGTAATCATACCAAAGCGCAACAAAACAGAGGCAAGTATGAAAAATTGCAGGCAGGTTAGTCGTTTGTCACAGGCTTACAAGTAGTTTCCAAATTTGGGGGTAAAAGAACACCATGAACCTTTGGGTCTTTAGACCATCTCAAACAGAAAACACGCAACAGGAACACTGGAATTCTCCATTTCTGCTGTGAGGAACAGAACATGTCAGAAATTTACAGGCTCAACAGAGTGAAGTGTCTTCACAGCCCCTTCTCTTTAATTTTTATAATTCTATTAGAAAGAAACCTTGACGAATCACTTCTTATTGGACCTTTATTGGGGTTTTTGATCTTCCTGTGAAGTATTAGATACTAGGCCTGTGCGAAGTGGCTAGTATTCGCTTTGGATTTGGATTTGGCTGATTCAGGGGACAGTGATTCAATTCAGTGATTCAAATCACTGTCCCAAATCAATTAGGCTGAAATGGATTCGGAGTTTGGCTGCCGCTGAATCGGCCGAATCTCTGAATTGAACAGGCCCCGACACCCGGCCGCTCTCCCAACTCCATCAC
>NW_005842805.1:470011-483378 GCF_000455745.1 Alligator sinensis | reverse complement strand
GGGGGTGCGGCGAGAGGGGGGGGGGGGGGGGGGGATGATGGTGTCCCAGCTCCTAAAAAAAAAAGAAAAGAAAGCCTGGCCTCACCGGCTGCTGCCAGGTGGAGAGGCGATCCCTGCTGCCCTGAGTTGCATGGGGGGCCCTGCCACAAGCCCCCAGAAGCCCTGATGGCTACTGCAGCAGCTGGTGAGTGCAGGGCCCCATCCCCCACCCACTCTTCCAGCTGCACGGCTGGCTGCCCACCCAGGCCCAGCATCAGCTCTTAAAAAAAAAAAAAGCCCTGCACTCACCAGCTCCTGCCGGGGGGGGGGGAGGGGCAATCCCTGCTGCCCCACACTGCCCTGCACTGCATGGGAAGCTCTTCCACAAGCCTCTAGAGGCCCCGAAGCCCACTGCAGCAGCTGGTGATTGCAGGGTTTTTTGTTTTTTGTTTTAAGAGCCGGGAGCTGGGGCCGGGTGAGGCAGCTATAGGTGGGGAGGGGGCGCTGGGAGAACGGGCAGGGGTCAGGGGGGATTCAGGGAGCTGGGGGAGCAGGCAGGGGATGGGGCCTGGCAGGGGTCCCCCACATGGTCCCCTCTCCCCTCCTCCAACCCCCTGCTCCTGCTCCAGCCCCCTACTTACCAGCACAGAGTCCAGGTCCAGTTCCCTGTGGCAGCCAGCAGGGATTGCCTGAATCTTTGATGCTCTCCAAATCTTTTCTGAATGGATTTGGAGAGCTTTGAATTGATTTGGACCTTTTTATTAATCTTCTGATTCAGTTCAGATTTGGATATTTGGCTGCCGAATCAGGCCAAATCTCCTCCAAATTGAATCAACACCTGAAGCTTCATACAGCCCTATTAGATCCTTGCCATTATCAGAGACGCGGTACTGGACTAGAAACTAATGAAGGATGGAGGGTGGTGTTGTTGTAAAGACGTTCGGGTTGGGGCCCACATGAGCATAACCCCTGTGCGGCCATGGTCATGTCATGGTCATGTCATTTAATCTTATTGTGTCTCAGCAAGATTTCAATTATAGCAAGTTATTTCAATTATAATTGGAGATTATAATATTGATACAGCATAATAATATTGATCTCAGTTTATTATTGATATATCAATAATAATTAGACCACTGATATGGTAATTCTTATAGCAACAGGCTGTTTCCCCATCTTTGCAGAATCTGTATTTTGTTTTGTTTTTTTAAAGAGTTTTCCACTTTTAATCAGTGGTTACAATGGTTTCTCCCTTTGTGAAATGGTTTCAGACTGTGCCTTGGTTCTGTAATCAGCTCTGTGAGCAATAAGCTGATAATTACAGAGAGCTAAAAGAGTTAGAACACATGTAGATAATAATAGATAGATGATAATATAGTACAAACGATCATAATTTTTAAAAGGTTGCTAAGCATTGAAATCTTTTAAATCTTAAAATGAGTGAATTGGTACTCATAAAAGTTAGAAATTAATAGTACCGGTGGCTATATGTTTGATGTAAGGCATTGCTGAACAAGGTTTTCCTGATCAGTTCTATAAGTGCACCTCTTTTTGAACCTGCAACAGTGGAAACATGTAGGAGGTGTCCGGGGGTGCACATGCCCCCCTGAAAGCGGTGGTGCACCCCCTGAGACCAACAGCCAGGGAGTGGGGGCACTAGAAGAAGCAATCTACATGGTCCCCCTGCAGCCAATCGTGCTGACCAGTGCATGTGTGCGTGTGTGGGGGGGGTTCCCCCATGGTCGATCGTGCCGGTCCAGAAGTCCCAGCATCCGATCGGCTGTGGGAGGACCCACTCTGCCCCAGGTCACTGACTAGCCATTGAGGGACCAAGTGCCCCTCCAACTCAGGAGGCAACAGTCGCCCATGGCCTGCAACATCTCTGTATTACCTTAATACACATAGCAGAGATGTCCATTTAGGTTAAATTGATTATTATAAATAGGTATTTATTAGCTGCTCCTTGAGATCAACTACATAATTTTCACTTGTGTGTTCTAGTCACATTCAAACTAGGATTCAGTATTCAGAGGTCAGTTCCTGCCATGGACTCTAGATCTAGATTATGAATAACCCCAAATTTAGGTATGTTTGGGTTCAGGGTTCAATGCTATTATAAAAATGTGGCTGGCAGTAAAAATTTGGATCTGGATGTGGATTTTGAATAAAGACTTCCAAAGGTAGGAATTATTATATTTTCAATGATCTTATGTTGCATTTTAATTTTTGTTCAACCTCGTAACTTTGATCCCTAGTGCTGAATGTATGATACATACAACATTATAAAATATACATTCCTTTGTCACATATCTCTACATGCAAATACTGAAGTGTTCCCTAAAACCATAGCAGCTAGGTGACTAAAACACATTAATGGGTTAACCCTGGGTCAGGCAAAGTCCAGTCCGCAGACTGGATTGGGCCCATGGTAGATGCCATTTCCCAGAAGCCCCTGCCCACACAGGGCCTATGATCTTCTGCCTGCACATCATAGGCTGGGTCATGCGGGCAGTGGATTGTGGCCCTGCCCCAGCTCTGGACAATGCTGTTACCACTACAAGATTCCAGCCCTGGCCACAGAGCAGCTCCCTGCCCAGTCATGTGTCCTGTCAGTGCTTCTGGGGCCAGTCTTCATGGAAGCCCCAGCCCCCAGCTGTCACGGTGCTGCTGCTGCTGAAGTCTCCATGGAAACCAGCAGCAGTGACATGGGCAGGGGCTGCTGGGAAATGGAGTCTGGCTACCAGCTAGATCCATCATTTTGACCACCCCTTGGTTAACTCATACAAACCCTACAAGACAGAGAAGTATTAAACCCATTTTACAGCAAGGGAACCAGGGCAAGGAGAGCTTGAGAGTCAAATTCAATTTTACTTTCTCATGCCTACATGGCACTCACATAGCCACCTTGTTTAGAGTTCAGATTCCATTTGTTCTTGTCAATCTATGCTTACTCTGTGCTTCCTTCTAAGCATGTTCAGAAGCTGCACTATAACCATATAGGCACCTCAGCAGAACAACATCAGCCAGGTATGCATGTAAGTCTGTGCAAGTCCCTGAAACTTTAGTTGGAGAAAAACCATGCCCAACAACTGTTTGACACTGATGGAGGATAGCACTTTGCTCTTTCAGCCAACTAGCCTAATGGTTACTGCACTTGCATGGTGAATGAGAGATTCAGGTTCTAGGCTCCCCTCACCCAAAGGGGTTTTGAATACATGCACACTTCTGAGCAAAATGCTTTAACCAGTTAGCTATGGGCTAGACATTAACCAAAATGTTTTCTAGGTTTCCTCTTCAAGCTGGCAACCAAGGGAGGGAAATTTGTAGGGGTAGGTAAGCAGAAGGGGATCTAGATCAGGGAGAGGCACACTGTTTGGCAGGGTAGAGGCAGGCTGGCTTCTGGTCCAGCTTTTCTTTAAAACACACACACACAGAGTAATTATTATAAAAATAGCAACATGTAGAGTTAAACCATAGTGGTCTTTCGCTCCTTGGGAAATGTCCTAAGCCATTGAGAGGCTCCAGACTTCCAGTCTTTCAGCCCTGGCACACATGACCCAGTCCCCCAACCCAGGCATACTGCCCTCTTCCCTCCAGGTGTAGTACTTCAGCCCCAGAGTTTCCAAACTTCACATACTTACCCATACTCTATGGTAAGATATATTTTCCTTCTTGAGGCCTTCTGAGAATGGGACATGTGGTGGCAGGCTGGCCGGTGGGCTCATCAGAAGCCCTGGACTGTTAGCTTGAGCCCAAATGGTTCAGGCTTCTTTGGCAGAGACAGTTTTCCTTTTCCACTAATCAGGAGAAGGCAGGAGCAAGCTTGCCCCGCTCTGACCCAGGGAGGCGGGGAGGGATGGGGAAAGAGGACCTGAAAGGGAACTAACCCCTTGAGCTTCCTGATTGGTCCACTCCCAATCTGGGGGTGGAGCCTCTGAGAGGAATAAAAAGCCAGCATGCCCAGTGCATGGGGAGCTGTCGGTGACGGATGACAAAGATGAGGTCTGTAAAGAGTTGGATGAGCTGACCAGCGGGGTGAGTAGTTGCCCCAGAAGCACCCTGAAGATGCTTCTGGTGGGGAGAAACAGCAAGCAGTTGCATCCCCAGCCCCACTGCGGAGGGAATCATGGTGATGGTGCACAGATCGGTGCATGGAGGGTCTGAGAGCAGACAGGACCTCGGTGGCTGTACAAGGCAGTGCAGGTCTCCAACACTGCATGAGGCAGGAGTGCCAGTGCACAGATCAGTGCATGGAGGGTCTGAGAGTGATCCTCAGTGGCTGCACAAGGCAGCATGCATCTCCAACATGCATGAGGCAGGAGCAACGGTGCACAGACCAGTGTACAGAGGGTCCAGGAGTGGTCAGGACCTCGGTGGCTGCATGAATCAGCATGGGCCCCCAACCATGCAAGCAGCAGGAGCCAAGCCTCCTTGGTGCACAGAGCAGTGCACAGAGATGGTGGAGACCTGGAAGGGACCACAGTGGCTGCATGAGGAAGCACATCCCCCAACCCTGCACAAGGCAGGAAGTAAGCCATTGGTGCATGGATTGGTGCACAGGGCCAGAGTTTACAGTATACCATAGCTGCTCAAGGCAGTATGAGTCTCAGTGCACAGGGCAGTGCACGGTGGGCTGACAGAGGACTGATAGGCCCTGGTGGCTGCACAAGGCAGCTCAGGCCTTCTTGCTGTGAGCAGCAACCTGAGAGGTCAACCCTGCTCTGAGAGGGAGGACATTGGAAGTTGTGAGTTACCCAGGAAGAGGGGATTCCAACAAGAGAGGAGGGGCCTTCCTCACTGTGAGTGATTAAGAGGAAGACCCTGAGGAGAGCAAATCTCTTTAACAATTTCTTTGCCCCGACAAAAATAATCTCTTTAACAATTTCTATGCCTCCATTTTTCTGAGCAGGGACCAGGTCATCCTCCCCGGCCCCCATTGGGATTCCTGAAAGTCCCAGGGGAGGCAGAGCCAGGCCAAGGGTCAGTGAGGACCTAGTCAGGGAACTTCTTGTGGGACTAGACGTGTTCAAATCAGCAGGTCCTGATGATCTCCACCCCAGAGTGCTGAGGGAATTAGCAGAGGTCATTGCAGGACCCCTGGCACAGCTTTGCAAGCACTCATGGTGCTCTGGTGAGGTGCTAGAGGACTGGAAAAGGGCCAATGTGGTCCCCATTTTCAAAAAAGGGAGGAAGGAGGACCCAGGAAACTACAGGCCTGTTAGTCTTACCTCGGTCCTGGGGAAGCTCTTTGAGAAAATTATCCAGGAGCACATCTGAGAGGGACCAACAGGGGAGATCATGCTTAGGGGCAACCAACATGGGTTCATTCAAGGCAGGTCCTGTCAGAACAACCTGATGGCCTTCTATGACCAGGTCACAAAATCCCTGGACGCAGGTGTCGCAGTGGACGTAGTCTTTCTAGACTTTAGGAAGGCCTTCGACTCTGTGTCTCACCCCATTCTCATAAAAAAGTTAGGTGACTGTGGCTTCGATGCCTACACAGTCAGATGGGTCACAAACTGGCTGGAGGGCTGCACCCAGAGAGTGGTGGTGGACAGGTCTTTTTCATCGTGGAGGGATGTGGGCAGTGGGGTCCCCCAGGGCTCGGTCCTTGGGCCTGCACTGTTCAACATCTTCATCAGCGACTTAGACAAGGGGGTGAAAAGCACCCTGTTCAAATTCATGGATGACACTAAGATGTGGGGAGAACTGGGCATGCTGGAGGAGAGGGACAGGCTGCAACTAGATCTGGACAGGTTACAAGGGTGGGCGGATGAGAACAGGATGGGTTTCAATACTGACAAGCGCAAGGTATTGCACCTGGGAAGGATGAACCAGCAGCATACCTACAGGCTGGGGAACTCCCTTCTAGTCAGCACAGAGGCAGAAAAGGATCTTGGTGTCATTATTGATTCCAAAATGATCTTGGGCCACCAATGTGGGGACGCGGTCAGGAAGGCTAACCGCACCTTGTCGTGCATCCACAGATGCATCATGAGCAGGTCCAAGGAGGTGATCCTCCCCCTCTATGCAACACTGGTCAGGCCACAGTTGGAGTACTGTGTCCAGTTCTGGGTGCTGCACTTCAGGAGGGTTGTGGCTAGCATCAAGAGAGTCCAGAGGAGGGTCACTCGCATGATTAGGGGGTAGCAAGGCAGACCCTATGTGTGGAGGCTATGGGACCTGAACCTGTTCAGCTTCCACAAGAGAAGGCTGAGAGGGGATCTGGTGGTTGTCTACAAACTGGCCAAGGGGGACCAGCAGGCAATGGGAGAGTCCCTGTTCCCATGAGCACTATTGGGATTAAGAAGGAATAATGGCCATAAATTGACTGAGAGTAGATTCAGGCTAGACATCAGGAGGCACTACTTCACAGTCAGGGTGGCTAGGATCTGGAACCAACTTCCAAGGGCAGTGGTGCTCACTCCTACCATGGGGGTCTTCAAAAGGAGGCTAGACAATCACCTAGCTGGGGTTCTTTGACCCCAGCATTCTTTCCTGCCCATGGCAGGGGGTCGGACTTGATGATCTGCTCAGGTCCCTTCCGACCCTACCAACTATGAAACTACGAGAGGGGACGATTCGCCCTCGGGCACAGAGGGGAGTCTAGGGCCCCTGTTTGTTAAGGGTGGTGCCATGGTTATGGGCCCCTCCTAGTTGAGTGAAATGGGAGAGTAATGATGTTCTATTAGGTAACAGGATCTTTTCTTGGGTTGCCATTTCTTCTTTGGGCATAGCTGCTGATCCAGAAGTGGTGGTCTGGTTCCTTACACTGTTGGGATTCCTGTTATAATCCTGCATTCTTATTGTTGTATGGTAAAGGTCTGTAAGCTGTTTTTATATCTGAACTCATTGTATGTGTTATCTGTATATATATGTATTTCATTTGGTGTAACCTTATAGAGTATGTTTAATTATTGTCCTATCACTGCCAGATATTTCTGTCATTGATTTGTGTACTAACCCATGCTTTATCATCAGCTGCTCTTTTGCCTGCTGCTGGGAGGGCCCTGTTGAGGGTGCAAGGCTGCAGACTAATTGGGAGTCCATAGAGTGTTAGGTGTGTACTTGAGTTTGGAGTTAAAAAACAAAGGGTTATTGACTATGTAAACCTATATCTGTAAATAACATGTGTGTGTGTGTCTAAATAAATAATATGTAAGTAATTTCATGGTTGTAAGTTTCATATCATGTTGTATCATTAAACCTGTAACTAGTTAAATATCACTGGGTGTCCTTGGTCCCTAAACAGCTCTATAGGAAAAGGAGGTGAGCAGGCCTGCAGCTAGGTAGCCACACTCCCCACAGTGTACACACACCTGCTGAATCCCTTCAGATGGAGAGGGGGTACCACCTGGGTTACATGTGTTATATTTAAGGGCATGTGTTGGTGGCAGAAGAGGTGGCCAACCAGGGCTTAGCCCCCACAAACACAAGGCAGCAGGTATAGCCACAGGGCAGCCTGGCCACAGGCTGCTGCAGCTGCAGGGGAGGGGCGTGCACACACAGCCAGGATCGCAGCCTTGGTTTGTGGCTGCCCAGCATGGCAGGTAAGTTTCAATTTACTTTCTTTGTGACTGGGCTTGGGGTGGGGGCAGATCAAGACCACCACAGTGCAGGAGGGAGTGGAGCAGGGTCAAATCATTCACCCCTGTCCCTGTCCCACTTCTTCCTGCACTGTGGGAACTGTCCCACAACCTGGCCCAGCTGAGGCCCCATTCACCGCACATGGCATTGTGCCTCTTTCCAAGCAGCAGCAGAGAGGTGTGGAGGCAGGGAGCAGAGCCCAGCCTGCAGCAGCAGCCTGCCCTTGCCACATGCACAGATCTGGAGAGGGGGTGGGGACATGCCCCTGTCTTAATGCCCCCATAGTGCACACAGCAGTGGGGACCCCGCACCCCTGCACAAGCCACTAGGCTCCAATTGTCCCATGACCTGGCCTGGCCTGGGGATGGTACAATCCCCAAAGAGCATGGGGGAGTGGGGCAAGGGCAGGGATGAATGATTCATCCCTGCCCCTGCCCCACTCCCTCCTGCACTTTGGGGATCTTGATCCTAAGCCCCACTCCCTCCCTCATCACCATGGGGGCACAAATTGAGGTCCCTGCGATGAGGGAGGGAGCAAGGCACAGGCAGAAGCAGGGGGTGGGGTGAGTGGGGGCCTGTGGGGTACATGCCCCCCTGTCTGTGTGCAGGATGTAGGTGGCTGCCGCTGCACACTACTCTTTGCTCCTTGATGCAGTGGCCCTGAGAGCTGCACGACGCTACATGCCTGCTGCTGCCTCCTGCCCACCCAGCAGTGGGACACACGTAGCATCATGTGGCTTTCGGAGCAGCAGGGCTCAAAGTCCAGTGCACAGCAGAAGCCACCTCCACCCTGCAGACATGCCTCCCAAGCCTCTGTTTGTCACACCACCTGGCCTGGCTGGGGCCCCACTCACCCCAGCCCCTGCTACTGCCTGTGCCTGACTCCTCCCTCACTGCATGGGCCTTGATCACACCCCTCCATGGACCTTTCCCCTCCCCACCACACCTTCCCCCCCACAGACTTACACGTGCGCTCAGCCCCCACAAATAATTTTTTCTGCCTCCACTTATGAGGGCATGTTATATGGAAGAAAATATGGTAAATAAAAAACAGAGCTTTTCCAAACAAAGAAATGGGAGATAAAGACCAAAAACAAACAGCTTCCTGAAGAAACTGTTTCTAATTCAAAATGCGATTCATGCATACAAATGGTGCCTAATTAACCGCTTAAGGACAGATTAGTTGCCATATGTTGCCAAGAATGATAGGTGTACTTCTAGTGCAGAATTAATCGATTACAAACATGTCATCTCATGAAATATACTGCCAGAAATATAAGCTGCTTTCAGCCCGAGGGAAGAAAGAGCCTGAAGAAATAGAGGTGGCCTGTGTGTTGCATTGCTTTTTCCTTTTTCTGCTGTGCCTGAATGCTAGCAGCAGACAGCACCAGGGAACAAGAGAAAAGAAAGATTCTGGTAATCAGAAGGTTGAAACTACTGGTGCCTATATTTTAATTGCCCGAGTGTGAATGGATTAAAGTAGTGTAGACAACAATAGCTCAGAGAGGGGTTCAGCTACCATTAAGGAAAACAGTACTTTACTTTGCAAACATCTTATTGAAATACATGAGATGATTCAAGGAAGAAAGCAATACTCCCCCTAAAATTAGAGATAGCAGAATTTGGCCCATATATAGCATTTTCTGTCTTAGAGAGAACCAAGGCAAGAGGTGAGAATGTATATGTGGTCTAGTAATTACTTAACCCTCACTTCAGACACATTCCTTCAAGGACTGCAGTATTTGACTTTAATTTCACATTAGTTTCATTCCATTTTCTTCTTTTCATTTTATTTCTTTTTCCATTGAAACAAGGCAAGAGTTGAGACTGCTTGAAACAATTTGTAATTCAACATTAGCTTGTGCCACTAGGTAAAAGAAAGTCCAGTTTTTTGCCCCTATCCATGCCTTTAATGGGACCTTTAGAGATTTATCCACAGCCCTTTGATGCCAATTGAAAAACTCCAATAACCTTTGAATCAGTCCCTTATTGCTTAAGACCTACTTTGTTTCTGGAGTATTTTGATGAATTGGCTATAGATCAGAGTCACTGAGAACTTCAAGGGGTACAATTATGAAGTGAGAGATATTCTCTCAACAGGTTGAGTAGCCATGAGTTTCCTTGAAGACAACATGCCTGGGGCTTTAGCTACATCAGAAATGAAAGACTTAAGAAACAGTGCAGAAGTGATACTCAAAGAAATAAAGTGCTCCCATAACACTCGCTTGGCCCTTAGTCAGAGAAGAATAACTCAGTAGGATTTCACTCTACTCATTTCACTTAACCCAGTGGCTCTCCAAGTTCTTCAGAGTTCAGATACCTCTCATTCCAGACATAAGCATCTGGACTCAGCTTCCCACCATTCTGAGATCTCATTAAATCCATATAACTATTTACAAATATTTGATTATTTGGAAAAGCTGTAATTAAGGGTAAGATAATGTATTAGAGTTATCAGGTGCTAATTGTAAAGAATGTTAGCCTGTGTTAAAGTTAGCAAATGCTAGTGATCGATAAGGACTTACTCAAATTGTGATTTTGTGAAAATTGCTAAATTGAGTGATGTATGCAAAGTCCTCCAGAAAAAAGAAAAGAAAAACATACTAAAATAAAATGCTGGCACCCCAGCGGGAGAGAGGTGGAGAGCGGCTGCCAGCTTGAAGGGGAGCAGGCAAGATGGCTACTACCCCCCCCCCCCACCCCTTGCTGCTGACTGGCTGAGAAGGCTGCCTGTCATATGGCCATCCCCTTTCCACCAATCAATGGAGAGCAGCAGAGCTGCATGATGGGCAGCCCTCTCAGCCGATCAGTGGTGAGGGGTAAGGCCATATGACAGCCCTCTTAACCAATCGGCAGTGGGGGTGGGACCACTGGGGCCCTTCAGCAAGTCAGAGGCATGGGGGGTGGGGGGTGCTGTGATAAGCCCATGAAAATGACAGCTGGTTCCATGATCTGCCCACAAAATTAGCTGTCTGCCTCCTTGATTTAGATAGACACATAGTGATCAGTTACATATTGACAGGCTGCTAGAGGGCTGGTGAAAAGTGATGTGGCTAGGGCCTGTAAGTCTGCTCCTTGCTTTCCCTGATCATCAGCTCTCTAGCCACAATAAAGGCCAGGAAGGGCAGGGGGTAGAGGGGCAGCCCCCCTTCACCACTTGGATCACCTCCTCTGCCCCCCAAACTGCCCTGCTGCTCCCATTGGACCCTGGACCCCCATCTACCCCTGAGAGGCTTCTTCACCCCTGGATTACCCCCCATCCCCCGGATCATTGCCTTTGCATCACAATCAGCTTGAGAGCAGTAGTGGTGGCAGCAGTCGAGTAGAGGGAGGTCTCCCCATCCACTCCTGGTCTCCCTGCAGCCCACGGTGTTCCTGTGTACCCAGATACAGCTCCCACTGGTCCCCTCTGTTTTCTGGCAGCTTCCTGCTGCCCCCACCTTGATGCCCCGCCTTCAGCTGTAGGGCCTGCTGGGGGCTGGAATTCAGCATGCAGGCTGTGGTGTGGTTTTCAGGGACCTTAGGAGCAGGTAGGGAGGGGGAAAACAATCATCACTGGCACTTCTAAATCTCAGGGTAATCAGGACAGCAGGGCATTGATCTGAGGGAGTAGGGGACCAATGGGGGAAGCCTGAAGGGGCAACTGGGGTGGCAGAGGAGCAATCTGGGGGTAGAGAGGGCAATTTGGAAGTCAGAGTGCAATATGGGGGTTCATCCTCCCCATCCTCACCCACCTATTGCCAGTTCACTTGGTAGCAATGCCTCCTGGCATACTTGAGGACCACAAATTGGTGGTTTTATCTCAGGCTTGCACCCAAAAGTTAACTTAAATTGAGCTATGTAGCATAGCTCAAAGATAACCCTTGCCCAAAGTGGTACAACTTTAAGATGCCTAGATGGCACTTAGCACTTACTAATGAGCTTTAATGTGTGATCATTTAAGTTTTAAGTGCTCTTAGCCTGGTCTAATTGTAATGTGCAATCTCAACCTAAGTTTTCTGTGCATTTTCATCTGTTTTCTAATTTGATCAAGCAGCTGAAAAACACAGGGAAGAAACCAGCTTGTTCCTTGAAAACCCACAGTGGGTACATCTACATGTACTATTAATGTGCCTGAATAAACTCCAGTGTAGTTCACACTGAAATTTATTGCTCCCAGGTGCAGCATTTACATGTGCACCCAGAGCCGCAGCACATTGAGCCAGGGCAGCATAGCCCTGACTGGCAGGGAGCCTGGGGTTCAGCCTGCCAGCCTGGAGCTGCTCATTGTGCTTCAGAGATGCTGCCTATGGCATGAGGGTGTTACAATGCAGGGCTAGCTGGCAGGCAGCCCTGCACTGTAGCACCCTTGTGTCCTAGCCAGGCCTAGTCACTGTCTACACATATGTTGTGGTGCACTAAATAACTCCACCATAGGATAGTATTTGTGTCAGGCAGTACTATCCTACAGCAGAGTTAATTAGTTTATTGCAATCTAACAGTGCTGCATGTGTAGATTGTGACACTTTATTGTGGAGCTAATTAGTAAACTCCACAGTAGAGCACACATGTAGATGCCCCTAGTAAGGCTGCAAATGGACCTTTAAGAATCTTTGTGTTATAGGAAAGAGAAGAACAGAACTAGTAAGGTCTAAAACAGGATTACGTTAACAAAGACACAGATTTTGGTCCAGCTGCAGAATTTTTAGTAGACAAAAGAGCTCAAGAGCATAAGACAAAGGATGAACATTAAAATTATTGGACTGTAGGAAAAAATACTTTAGTGTGGAAAATGTTGAACTGACTTTTAAAGCATAGCTACAAGGCACCTAAATATTGCACTATAATGGGCCCTCTGAGCATTAAAGAAAGGCCAAAGGAACATAGAACATCTGGAATGTGGAGAGTACAAGTTTTGTGATGTCAAGGTAAAAGACCTGATTCTGCAAGAGACTGAATACACCCTGTGCAGGGAAGAATACCTTTTTCATGCTCAAGCAACATTATCTCTTATCTCTTCACAGTTTACTGAACACGCAAGGTAAACATTAAACCTGTTGTCTAACATCATAATATGGGGATACAGAGAGGTGATGATGATGGGAAAACACCTCCTTCCTTTGTCTTAGTTTGACTATTAGTGGAAGCAGCAGAAGTAAGGGATCCATCACTGCTGATTTTTGGCAAGTCCCTCACTATCAGATATTCTCAAAGCTCCAGGTACTGGAATAACTAATTATTACATGAGGAACTCAGTTTCCATGGAAAAACAAAAGAACTGACTGAATTCTTATAGTGGTGGAATAATAGGGTAGAAACATGACCTGAGTGTATCCTCAGAACTCAAGCACCAGAAGGCAAATAAAAATAATCCCAATACTTTTCTTTCATTTGCAGGATTTGGGGATATCCAGTCACATGATTTTTTAATATATGAAGTTGGAAATACAGAGGCTGCTTTGCGCAGGTTCTCCCTCATTTAGTAAATTGTTCTTTAACCCCAACAGACTTCAACTGTAGTCTGCTTCCAGCAGAGGCCACTATGTCTCTTGCACATCAGGGCTAGGGACTGACATTCAAAAGCCTGAGCCTGAATTGATTCAATTTTTGCAGGTTATTCTAACCTGACTAGGCTGAACTGGTTTGAAACTAGACATTCATTCTCTCTGGACTGAAGAAATTCAGGCACATGCCTGCAGTGGCTCAAGCTAGAAGCTGAGGGGTGCTAAAGCAGCCCTTCCTTCCCTTCTGCAGGGAGATGAGCTGAGGGGAGCATGGCCAGGCCCTGGCAGGACTCTCTCATTAGGGAGGTCTGCCTCCAT
>NW_005842805.1:460695-469980 GCF_000455745.1 Alligator sinensis | reverse complement strand
TCCCCGTGCTTGTTTCCCCGGGGGGGGGGGGGGGGGGGAGGGAAGGAGCTGATAACAGCCTTTATCACCTGATTAGCAAAATAATAGCCTCTCTCCACATTACTTCACATGTCTTATACAGTTTACTGGCTGACCTGTTGATTAGCTCCAAAAGCCATAAGCAGTCACTGTTTTGTCTGCCTATCCCAGTGAAATTGGAGAGAGACATGCAAACAGACATCCTTCAGCATTAGCTAGCATACCACATGCTGACTACGGTCCCTGCTGTGGTAGAGAGGAGGAAGGGATCTCTGCTTAAGCAGTGAGTGGTGACAAGGGCAGGAGAAGGAGGCACAGGGAAGCCAGCAGACCCTGCTTTGCCTGGAAGTCTGTGCCGAGCTCCAGCCAGGAAGTAGAGGGGAGGGGCCAGCCCTGCTGTGGAGCAGACAGCCCCACCCATCCCAGCCCAGAGAGAATGTCTGGATGCTGGGGACTCTGATTTAACTTAAACCAGCAAGGCGTCTGGGATGCCAAATCAGTTAAGTCTGATACTGCATTCAACCAGGTTTATCTCAAATTGGTTTCAGCCATTTTCAAACTGGTTTATATGCACTTAACATCTGTTCTGTTACAGGTTTAAACCAGTTTCTGATCACTTAAACCAGTTTATATGTAATGTCTGTCCCTAGCCCAGGAGAAGAACATGTAGCTTTGCCACTTAGCACCCGACTCAGCACTGTCCTTGCCTTGTTCCTTCTCCTGTTGAGCTGAAGGAAGCAGGACTTGCTGGGGCAGCTGAATCTCAAGGAAAGGAACTATAAGGGCACAATTTAGGGACAGGACAAAAAGGGAATGTGAAATGGTGTGGTGTAATATCATTGCCTTTAAAGAGGCAGCTCCTTTACATGAGGTTGAGCATGTGCATTAAGTCCTTGAAGAGGTACAATGAGCCTGCATAGGTTAATATGCAGATATATTAGTAAAACTTGCCTCCTCAGATTAATGGTGTGGTCTGTAATGTTTTCAAAACAAACTAAATCAATGGGTATTCAAGACTTGTGCCACTTTGCAAGGTTAGATCCAGACACTAGAAAAATGATTGTCCCAAGGTCTGCAAATACACAAAAAGCAGGGAAAGAAATCCCACACATCTTATCTCAGTGTATGAGGAAAAAGAAAAATCCTGTCTATGAGGGGGGTCAAAATCATACTCCCAATGAATTTAAAACATTTTATTGAAAAACATTGTGCACTGCTAACTGGAATCTGCTTGCTGTGTGAAATAGAAAACTTGGGGTTTTTCATTTAGTAAATAAGGCTTGTGTTATTCTTCTTTACTGTCATGACTGATTATTTTAGGGGTAATTCATTTCTTCTTCCATGTAGAGAATATACACAGGAGAAAAAAATAATTCTACAGCACTATTTTTCCCCTCTTTAGAGGGAATGGTTGAAGGCTTTCTTTTAGTAACCTAAAATGAAAAGCTAAATATAGAAAGACAAGAACCTATCACTTAAATTTAGTGTTTTTACAAAGTCTCACAATTTACAGAAAAGCAAAGTTCTCTAAAATGACCTTTTAGATACTAGATAATTTATCTGAAGTGGGGAGGAAAAAAAAAAGAAAAATCAAGAGGAGTTTCTAATGTTAGCATGAAGTACACTTAGCAAGAGAGAAAATTGCTGAAAACACCTGTACTCTGAACATTAGGGATTTTACTGCTGCCCATCACCCTGATATCTGAGATCCTGATATTAAAGCTAAGATGAAATGACAAAACCCAAAGTCTTTTTTGGAATTTCTGGCTCTCCACCATTTTTGGCTCCTGGGGAATTCTGCTTGAGGAGTGGTCTGGTTTGTAACGGTTTTATGAGCAAACAGAAGGAAGGGTGATGAATGGGAATTTCAATTTTGTGTTTTGGTGGAGGAGAGGAAGATCTTGAAGCAGGCCCTTCATTCTTTGGAAAGGGATTCCATATTCAGCTTCTCTCTTGCCTCTTTGGCACTTACACATTTCAAAATTTCTTTGAGAATATTTCAAAAGTCTGAAAAGCTAAGATCTTGTTAACATGTGACCAGACATCTCTTAAAATCAGAACAGACGAATGCAGTTGACCTTTGAATTAAAAAAAAAAAGACTTTATAAAAAGGTTTTTTTTCCCCTGTTGCTATTACAGTAGTGTCCAGAGACTCCAATCAAGCCTAGGACTTCACTGTGGGTATTTGGTCAACATGTAAAAAATCCAAATGAAGAAATCATTGACAGTTCTCTGGATATAAGGTTGCACTTGTCCTGAACAAAACTTGCTTTTACTTTCTCTCAGTTTTTAAAGCTTTTAAACATTGAAACTCTGCAGTCTCTGATCGATTGTCACCAAAAATTCAACAATCATCACCCTCCATCAGACTATCTCTTAAATATCCTAACACCAGCATTTCTTTTTTGGACACCATGATCAATATCTAAAATGGTAAAATACAAATCACCATATACAAGAAACCCATGGCCCAACATACATATCTACACAGAACCAGCAATCACTGAAAACACACCAAGAAAGCTGTCATTTATAGCCAAGCTTCCCGATACCACCAGATTTGCACCAAAGAGAATACCCATGATTGCTACTTCATACATCTCAAAAGGGCCTTTGCCCAGCAAGGACACTCCCCAAGAGAGATAGATTTGTACTTTTGAAAGAGTCACCAGGATACCAAGTGAAGATTTTCTGCAGTACAAAAAGAAAATCCCCATGAATCACACACCATTAGTTATGACATACCAGTCTTCCCTGGAACCTATATGGAAAATTCTCAAACAATTACAACCCGTGCTAGAAGGAGACCCAATTTTTAAAAAGATCTTTCCAGAACCACCCATCCTAGCCTTTAAACGAACACCAGACCTCACTAATATCATCACCAGAAGCAAGCTCCCTGTGACCCAAACCACACCAAATGGATCCAGACTGTGCAAGGACAAGAAATTAAAAACCTGCCAACACATTCTCCACCACTCCCACAATAACCACATCCCATAACAGAGCCATAAACATTCCTGGATCTTACAGCTACACCTCCAGAAATATAATTGTAACCTGGGCAGTACTCCAAAAGGTACCCCCTCTCCAATTGAAGGGATCAAAGCAGGTGCACAAGCGCTGTGGGAGGTGTAGGGACCCTCCTCCCCCTATAGAGCAGAGCCAGACCACCACTGGGGACTTAACCATATACCTTTTAATGAGGGAACAATACTGGGAACATAAACAGGCATAATCAAGGGGTATAGTGGACACCACAATGCCCCAAGGGGGCAGGATTCAACAAAGGTTAGACACAATCATTGGCAAAAGACGGGGTTAACAAAATATAAAACACAAACAGCAGAGCAAACGATACTGGTTGGGGAAATATAAAAAGGCACAAAATACAAAATGTCAAAGGACAAAGAAATATAGGGCCTAGGTACCTGGAGGGGGAGAAAGGGGAAAACACAATGGCTCCTTTCTACTGCAAGATTAATTTCTTCTTGTTAGTTCACTCACCCCAAGTCACCAAAGCTGGGACTCAAACTCAGATCTCTGTGATAGACCGGAACATTGCCACACAGCCACCAGTGCTAGTCCTGCTCCAAGGTGCTAGGGGGTCTTGACCTTCCTGGAGCCCTGACCTCACGTTGAGCTGCCTGATCTCTGATTGGAGGAGCTGAAAGCCGAGCTGGGAACCCCTCAGGTCGCTGCTCAGATCCTCCTGCTGGCCACAGCCTTTCATAGGGGATCCTGGATCCCAGCAGGAAGCCTCTCCTGCCAGCCACATGCCGTGCTGCTGAGGGTCCAACTGCTGCCTGCAGGTCCTGTTCCTTCAGGCTCTTCTGGGGCAACTGCTTCCGCCCCACTGGCTCAGCTCTTGCCAGCTCTTTGAAGCTCCTTCCTCGTAGTCCCACACTGGTCTCTCTCCTGAATCAGCCGTGCTGCCCCTTTTATCCCCCTCCAGATGACCCAAGGGGCCAATCAGGGGACATGAGGGGTGAATCTCTGGGGCCTGATTGGTGAGGAAAGGGAATCCCAAGTCCTCCAATCGTCTTTTGCCCTTTCAAAACCCCTGGGCTAGGTCACTGCCAGCTAGCCTGTCACATAATATATCTCATCCAGTACACCAAATGCCCTGATGGAAAATATGTAGGAGAAACCAAACAACAACCATGTACCAGAATGAACCCACACCGAAAATCCATAAAAGACAAAAATACCCAATTACCTGTGGGTGCACACCTCTCACAAGCCAATCACTCCCTCTCCCACCTCTCAGTTCTAATCCTCAAAGCGAATGGAAACACCTTTCGTAGATGAGCCTATGAATTTCACTTCATAAATCTACTGCATACAAAAAATTATGGACCCAATATAGACATTGGATGTATGACATATTACAGCCTGCCTGACATCTGGCAGGTATGACGCATAACAACCTGCCTGACATTCACCAGGTACCTGCCTGAACTTACCATTTACATTTCCCCTCCCCTCTCTCCTCCCTTCCTCTCCTTCTCTACCTTTTGTCTTCCTAATTTCCAGCTATTTACTTTTTCACAGTCTGCCTCTTTTCTACCTTGGAAAACTCATTACTAGAGCAGAGTCTCCTTTGCTTACCTTTGGCATTCCTTCACCCATTCCCCCCACCCCCTTCTCTACACACTGTTTTCCTAATTTCCACCTATTTACATTCTCACTGACCTCCTGTCACACTTGTAGCTTCTTTCATTCCTTGGAGATCTCAGAACAACAGCAGAATCTCCCTATGCCTGAAGAAGGGTGCTTGTGCCCAGAAGCTTGCAAAAAGCTTTTTTCCAACTACTCAGTTGGTCTAATAACAAATATCACATCTACCCATAGAACCTTGCCTGAAAATGTTATTACCACATTCCTAGTTTGTATTGTGTTACCTTTCCAACTAGTGATATCAAACAATCACCAGAATTATCTAATATTTTAGATAATTTCTTTTGCTAATATTAAATACAGCTCTTGCCATACCTATGCAATTCATCTAAATTGATGCCTAAGGCCATTATTGTCACAAGTGATACAATATAGATATTGTTACAGTGAACATTAAATCCAAAATTATGGTCTTTTATTGTAATCTGGATTGTGCTGTGCAAAATTATGCTTTAATGCAACTAACAGTGAAATACTTAAAACGATCACATTAAACATGAAAGAGCTGAAAGAATCAAGCAACAAAGGAGGAAAAATAATAGTAGTTAACAAAGCTAAAACCAGGCATTAGATGAAGGCTGAATCCATGATAGTTTAGCTTCAGGGGGGATCTACAGGCAGGAGGCAAGACCTCTTAAAAACTTGACAAATTTTTAATTCAGTTAGAGCCAAAAAGCAGTGGTCCCTTTTTCTCCTATGGCTGGCAACAGGGAGCATTGGTTAATATCATGTTTTTTAGTCCTCTGTCTTATCTCAAATCACATTCACCTGCAACTCAGCTTCAAGGCAAGAACAGAACACCATTAAAATATTTTATATTTCTTTAAGAATTGAATTACTTGAAAAGTTGTTGTCAAAGAATGTAATCAAATATGTAAAAAAAAAAGCAAACCCCCAAACCTAAAAAGATCATGAGAATTTTTTAGTCCTGTCTCTAATACTTCAAGAACTATTTGAGGAGATACCTCTAAATACCTAAAGACAAGATTATATAATAGCAGGGGTTTTGACTAGAGGTAGTGCTTGTAACAATTACTTTTAGAGTCCCCTATGTGATTTCCTAAATGACGAAACATCTCTGTTGTGTACTGTGGATCCCACTGTGGTAGGTACTGTATAAATAAAGAACAAACGATAGTCGCTATGACTGGTGGATGTCTGGAAATGGAAGAAGCAAGACCAGAGGATTAGGAATTTCCAATACAGGGTTATGTATGCCACTCTGAGGACAGGCATCTGAAAGTTAGGCATTTATTGGATCTACCCTATATCTTTTTTACCCCCTCAGGGATCATGTTCCAGAATAGAAAGACACACATGCTCTAATCCTGTAGTGGGACCCATATGGGCATACCAATATGCTTAAATGAAATCACAAGTCACAAGAAACATTATGTGGAAATAGCATTGGCTGCAGTCTATATCAAGTCACTACAGCACTCACCATCTGTAGTAACTTAAAGACCCAAGTATAATCAAATATAGTGTCACAGCTTGCCAGCAGCAGCCTGGCTTGCTGGCTTCGAAAGGCTCTGAGTGATTCGTGGGGCATTCCCACCAATCAGGCGATGGCCAGGCCCCTACACAGGGCTGAGACGAAGAACCGGACCTGAGAGGGAACTAACCCCCCTCTCTTTTGACTGGTCCATTTTCAATCTGGGATGGAACCCCAGAAGAGAATAAAAAGGGAGTGTGTCCTGCACATGGGTGGCTGCAATGAGGGATGGAGAAGAGAGGAAAGAAGAGCTGGCAGAGCTGGCCAGTGGGGCAGAGCTGTTGCCCCAAAAGAGTCCAAAGCCTCTTTGTTATGTAGGGAGCAGCAAGTGGCTGCGTCCCTCAGCCCCACACTCTTGCTTTGACCTCTTTTGATTTCTCACCTGTACATAGAATGTTTGCATTGACCTGTATACTAGCTGTTTAGCTCCTATATCTTATGTGTAAGCATGTTAACACTGTAACTTTTATATCTTACTAAATTTGTATATAGTTAAGCCTTAACACATGTTCTGGCCTTGCTCTATATGGGAAAGGGGGGAAACTGTGCGCCACAAGCAGGTTCACCCCATAGCACACCTGTCCTGCTAACATTCCCTTCATGTGGAGAGGGGAGTATATCATTGGGTACCACCTGGGTTACAATCGTAATGAGAAAACAGGGTTGGGGTGGTGATGGATAAATCAGTCATTCAGCCAGTCAGTCAGTCAGTCCCAAGGCTGCAGCAACCATTGGGGTACCTTTGATGTAGCAATAACTTTCCTTCATTCTTTCTGTACTTTTGCAATCCTTATACAATCAGTCAGTGTGAATCCCATCCAGTCTTTGATGTGGTGGTTCAGATTGTCCTAGGTCTTCCTTTTCTTCTTCATCCATCCACAACACCCATCAGGATGGCATTGGCAAGAGTGCCAGGCCTTCTTGTTACATGTCCAAACCACTGCATCTTTCTTCTTCTTATGATTTCAAGTAAGAGTTCATATATGCTGACTTCTGGTCTGATTTGATCTTTCATAGATTCATTTGTTCTATGTGCAGTGTAGGGTATGCATAGAAGTCTTCTGAAGCACTGCATTTGAAAGCTCACAATTTGCTTCTCCAATGCTCTAGTGAGTGTCCAGTAGGGGTGTGCAAAGCCGGCCCTATTTGATTTGGATTTGGATTGAGCCCGAAACAGGGACAATGATTCAATTTGTTGATTCAGATTATTGTCCCTGATTCAGTTCAGCCAAATCCAAATCTGAAGATTCGATGCTGATTCAAAGAATCAGCGATTTGGACATAGACACAACTTTAAAAGTTTTTTCTATATGCCTTGAGGTAGCATGACTCGTGATTGCTGCAATGCTGGGGTGTATGGAGCATCCCACAGGAGTGTGGGGGGGGGGCCTCCACATGCTTGGTGGTGAACTCGCAAATGGACCGGAAGTGCTTCTGGTCCACTTACGGGTCTGCCAGGGAGCATGCTGGGCCCCCCCCCCCTTGTCTCCCCAGCTTGGTGATTGGCTGCAGGGGGACCCCATGTGCCCCTCCCAACCCAGGAGGCACCAGTCACTGAGCCAGGGGGCATGAGGGGGGGCCCCAGAGCACTCCCTAGCGGACCTGGAAGTGCTTCTGATCCACTTCCAGGTTTGCTGCCAAGCACGCTGGGGAGCCCCCCCGCGCTCCTGTGGGAAGCTCCATGCACCCCAGCATCACAGCACTCACAAGCCCCTGCTACCTAGAGGTATGTAGAAAAAACATTTAAAGCTGTTTCTATGTCCAAATTGCTGAATCTTTCCAAATCGATTTGGAGGGTTCTGATTCAATTCAGATAGATTAAAGGTCCTCTGATTCAATTCGGATTTGGAGATTCAGTCACTGAATCAGGCCAAATCTCCACCGAATTGAATCAGGGACTGAAGATTCCCACAGCCCTAGTGTCCTGGTCTTGCAGCCATCAAGAGTTGGTGAAATGACAACAGCATATAGTAGGTGGAGTTTTGTTTTCCTTGTGATGATAGTACAGATTTGCTTCAGCTTTGCTAGTTGTTCAATGGCAATGACTATTATTTTTTTTACTTCTTTTTCTGATGTAGCATCTTCTGTGATGGTTGCTGCAATGTATTTAAAGTGTGTTACTTTTTCTATCTTCTCATTACCAATTTTTACTGATGCACCATTATGACTATTGGTTGATGTTATCATTACTTTGCCCTTCTCCTCACTAATTTCCATTCCATATCTCTTTTTAGCCTTATGCAGTCTTTCTGTTATTTTCTTGAGTTCTTCAGCAGTTCCAGCTATTGGATCAATGTCATCCACAAAATGAAAGTTGTTAATTTCTCATCCTCCAACTACTGTTCCAGTGAAGTTCTCTAAAGCATCTGACATAATTTGCTCTAGTGTTAAATTAAATAAGCATGGTGAGAGAAGACAACCTTGGCGTACTCCTACTGATATTGCAAACCATTCCACAATGTTGTTTTCAAGCAGAACTCCACTATTTGTATTGTTATAGATTTCTTCTATAAGACTTATCGATGTGGGACTGATGTTATGCTTCTTCATTGTCAGCCAAAATGCTTTTTTGCCATGCCCTCTTAAAAGCTTTTTTCAAAATATATGTGTCATGACCCAAAAGGCATGATTGTGTGTGTGCGCTTCGGCACCAGAATTATCCCCGTCAAGTTGCAGAGCATTGCACGGGAGAGTTTCCTGTAGCAGAGGAAACCCCGGTGCAGGGACCAGTTTCCCGCCTTTTCTGCAGCTTCTTTTGCAGAGTGCATTGCTCATGTTGCAAGAGGAATGCACGGTGCAAAAGAATTCCCGCCACCGGTATGCAAATTTGTTCCCCGTGATTGGCTAGTGCTAAATTATTCACACGTGGCGGCTAACGATTGGCCTGTTAGCCGTATAAGAGGCTTGAGCAGTTTCCGCCCAAGCCGAAGAGGACTCCACATCCATCTCGTGGGGACTCTGGGTACACGGCAGGGTAATAGAAACCCTGTGTGAGATCCAGAGGAGCGTGGCGGCCTGATCCACCGCCCACCTCTTCCCGTCTTCGAACGCAACTTTTATAAGATGTATTTACGATTTCCATTTTGGTGGCT
>NW_005842805.1:385927-457899 GCF_000455745.1 Alligator sinensis | reverse complement strand
GCTTTCCAGCCTACACCACTGCCATCTCGGTGTAAGTAAACAATCTTTTAAAACTACCGCTACGCGTCCGTGCCTAATTCCAGCTCGAAGGCCTTCCCTCTCCGCCCCGGCGAGCCCGGGCTGCTGGCCACAGCCCGCGTGCAGCGCGAAAAGGGCTCGGGTCGCTCCCAGCCCGCACAATATGGAATTAAGATGGAGTTCTTTTTGGTGGTTACAGTACTTTTCACACATGATTTTAAGGTTGAAGATCTTTTCTATGGTACTTCTTCCACATCTGAATCCAGCTTGTTTTTCTGTGACTACAGACTCTACACACTCTAAAAAGCATCTGATTTGGATGATTGGTCCAGCTAATGGTGTGGTAGTTGTTACATTGGTATAGATTCCCCTTCTTTGAGATAGGGATTATTATTGATTTTGCCCACTGCGCTGGCCAGGTGGTAGATGAATATTGGCAGCCAACAGCTGGCAGAGATATGCTGCTGCCCAAGGCACTGCGCTCTCCTGTTACATCTCTGTAAGAAGGTAGTCCAATCAGTTGATAGATTCATAAAAGCACAGAAAATTAGGGTTGGAAGGAACCTCAAGAGGTTATCTAGTTTAACCCCCTGCTCAAAGTAGGACCATGCTCAAATAAATCATCCCAGACAAGGATTTGTCTAGCTGGGTCTTAAAAACCTCCAAGGGTGGAGATTCCACAACCTCTCTGGGTAGCCTATTCAAGTGTTTAATACCCTCCTAGTGAGAAAGTTTTTCCTAATATCTAACCTAAACTTCACTTGCTGCAACTTGAGGCCATTGTTCCTTTTTCTGCCTGTCACTGCTAAGAACAGACTAGCTCCACCCTTTCTGGAACCCCCTTCAGGTGTTCTCTTCTCCAGACTAAGTAAGCCCAGTTCTCTCAGTCTCCCCTCATAAGTCATGTGCACCAGCCCCCTAATCATTTTTCTTGCTCTCCACTGGACTCTCTCCAATTTGTCTACATTCTTCCTGTAGTGGGAACTTCAAAACTGGACACAGTACTCTAGATGTGGCCTCACCAGTGCCAAGTAGATGGTTATAATCGCTTCCCTTAATCTGTCAGCAGTGCTCCTACAAATGCAGCCCATTATGCTGTTAGTCTTTTTGGCAACAATGGCACACTGTTGGCTTAGATTTAGCTTATTGTCCACTGTAACCCCAGGTCCTTTTCTGCAGAGCTACCGCTTAGCCAATCAATCCCAGCCTGTACTGGTACAGTGAATTCACTGTGATTCAGTGAAACTATTAGCAAATCAGTGTCTGCTGAAAAATTCAAGGATGCAGATGAAGCTTTATTTAGAATAAAGTTCAAATCTGGGTTTTTTTCCTTTGTTTCTTTTCTTCCTAGCAAAACTATCATCCATTAAAAACCTTTAAGAAACTCACACAATTAATTAAGAGGCACCATAAAAAAGTGACGAAATAAAATATTTTCTTTGAAAAGTAATTGGAATGAAAACAGTACTATTAATAAACACAAGAGAAGAAACCATAAGACAAAATTGTATTCAGAAAATGCATAGCCAACATATCTTTAGCATTGATGTTTAAGAAAAAGAGAAACATACTTCCTTGTAACTGCAGTTAAAAACAAGTTTAAAATTAGATGTTGAACGAGACTTGTGTCCTTCCTGTATCTGCCTCAATCGCAAGTTCTTCATAATAATTATTTAATAAAACCAGTATATTTATTGAATCAACACTGAAAACAATTAAGCACCTCTAGAACAAAAAAGTAACAGATTCTTTATATCCCATCCTGAAAACAATTACATGCAACTGACATTGACTCCAGTGGGTGGTCAAGGCTTAAATTAGATGTGGCATTTTAAATTGATAGAAGGATAGTATTCAAGTCAAAACAGAATAACATTATTAAGATTTTGTGGCTAATTAGTAATGCCCATGACTGCTTTAGTATCATAAAGAGGGTTGACTGGTTTTGTTTTGGTCTGTTTGGGATTGGGAGGAAGGTGGAGAGGCAAGGTTACACTAAACTGGTCACAGGGTTAGTAAATTCTGTAATTGTGTACTGCTGTAACAGAGGCAGACCGTATAGATGTACAAAATATATTTACCATCAAACATCTGATATTCATCAGTCAGGCCTCCTAAAATCAAAATATTTAAAAATATATATATTTTAATTTGTCCTTTGCTTTGGGAGCCACTAGCATTCATGTTTCCAGGGACCTACCCCCCACCCCCCCAGAAACATAAGATTTCATTAAAATACATTTCTAGCAACTATGTTATTAATGAAATCTGAGATTCTAATATAATCACCTGACTTCAGGAGTTTTAAGGAAATCAAATATTGTGAAACGTTTAGTAAAAGTATGAGATAAAAAATGGATGTGTGCCAGCAAAATGGGGTCAGAGGAGGGGCAAGCTGAAGTGCTCTGGGTCAAGATACAAGGGGGTCAAGGGGAGAGGGATTTAATGGTGGGGGACTACTACAGACCCCCCAACCAAGGGGAGGAGCTGGACCGGGAATTTTTGGGCCAGCTTGCAGAGGCACTTAAGGCAAGGGATGTATTTGCCATGGGTGATCTAAATTACCTGGACATCTGCTGGGAAGAGCAGTCAGCCAGATTGGACCGTTCCAGGAGGTTCCTGGCCAAGATACAGGACCTCCACTTAACCCAGGAGGTGCACAGTCCCACCAAAGGAAATGCCCTGTTGGACCTGGTCCTGGCCACAGGCGATGATCTGGTAAGGGGGCTCCAGGTCCTGGACCATCTGGGTGACAGCAATCATCGCTTGCTGGAATTCATCATCCAGCGCAGGGCGTCAAAGGCCTGCAGCAAGGCAGTAGCCCTAGACTTCAAGATGGCCAACTTCAACGAGTTGAGGAGATTGGTGGGAGAGGCACTGGGGTTGGTTGCCAAAAAGGCGGCATACACCCGGTGGAAGGGGGTGTCCCAGCGGAAGTTGCATCTCTAGTAGGGACAAGGAGGTGATCCTCCCCCTCTACGCAACACTGGTCAGGCCACAGCTGGAGTACTGTGTCCAGTTCTGGGCACCCCACTTCAAGAGGGATGTGGACAACATTGAGAGGGTCCAGAGGAGGGCCACCCGCATGGTCCGGGGACAGCAGGGCAGACCCTACAATGAGAGACTATGGGACCTGAACCTGTTCAGCCTTCACAAGAGAAGGCTGAGGGGGGACCTTGTGACTGTCTATAAATTCACTAGGGGGGACCAGAAGGGTTTGGGGGAGACCTTGTTTCCCCTAGCGCCCCCTGGGATAACAAGGAATAACGGCCACAAGTTGTTGGAGAGTAGGTTTAGATTAGAGATCTGTAGGAACTACTAGGATCTGGAACCAACTTCCAAGGGAAGTGGTGCTGGCTCCTACCCTGGGGGTCTTTAAGAAGCGGCTTGATGCCTACCTGGCTGGGGTCACTTGAACCCAGTTTCCCTCCTGCCCAGGCAGGGGGTCGGACTTGAAGATCTACAAGGTCCCTTCCGACCCTACTTCTATGATTCTATGAAAGAGAAAGAGACAGTCTTGACAATTAGGTCAAGAAGGGCAAAACAAGACTGTTGACATGTTAAAAACATTCAGTCAGAACTTGGTCTATGTCTGTATGAGGCATTTCTGAAGCTGAGTTAATCTGTGTAACTACCTGTATAGTTTGAGAAGACAACTGGCCTCCAGGAGTTCCATATGCTACTGGTACCCAATCTTGGGACAGAGTCAGCTTGCAAAAATAAGCCCATTTTTGGGACCTCAAATGCAGGGTCACAGGATGACTATGATCTTGGAGCAGACCATCTGCAATGGGCAGTCTGATCTGCCAACAATTAACAAAAGTCAGTGAGGAACTAAACAGACTTCCTACCTATCTATCCATCAACAGGACTGATATCAATCTACTAGGAGTAAATCTGACTGTCCATGTCAGCTCAGGCATGTACAGAAGGGTGGCACTGCCTCCTGGTATAGGTATTAAGGCAGTGATTCTCAAACTTTTTTTTTGAGGGCCACTTGAAAATTGCTGAGGGTCTTGGTGGACCACTTAATAAACTTTTTTTTATTCTACAAATCAAAGCACACTACTCACATTTGAATATCAGTAGTCTTACCCTACAAGTACAGATATTCTCAATTGTTCTGCAACATTTCTGCAGACCACCTGAATGGAGCTCGCAGACCACAGTTTGAGAACCTTTGTATTAGGACAACTCAGTGTGGCCTTGATACTGAGTTGGGATGGTGTAGAGAGAACAAACCTCATTCTGTAAGGGTAAGAAAGCAAAGCATCAGATTTCCCAATATTCATGTAGGATCCCATAAATCTATTTATGTGCTGTTATTCTTTTGTTTGGTATGAGGTACTTGCTCACTGCAGGACTGGAAGTGAACTGCAAGAACAGAAGCCAAACAGGATGCAGGAATGTGCAAGTTATCAACATCTCAACAGCAGCCTCTCCTCCCTTGTAATGTACCATTTCTTGTGTCTTGGAGCTCCTCGGTGTGTCAGTTACAGCAATTGAGGCTCTGTCAAGAAGCATAAGCAATAAGGCTAAGTGGACATGAGGAAGTCTAACTTCCACCCCCTCATCCCCAGATTTGGCCCAGTGAACAATGGCATTTCACTTATGCAGTCTGCTTGTGTTTTGCTTTAAACCGGATCCCTAATGTTATTTCTGCATGGCTCTTTGTTTGTGGATAAAGATTACAGCCAATTCTCTGTCTCATCCTTTCTGGTTTGTACTGTGATATAGAGCTCCCTGGGGTTTGGCTGTACGTGCCTCTCTCAAGAAGATTACACAAAAGAGATTTACAAAAAAAACAAACAGTCTTTCAGAAACAGTGGAGAATGGCATGAGTCCACCTGAGCACAAAGAAGGGATCCAGGTTTGCTTCTGGCCAGCTGGGATTTTTCTTCCCTGCAGGCAGCTGATGGATGGAGGCTGCACCATGTGGCTATGCTGCTTCTATGCACACTCCTGCCAAACACATATTCCAGTGCCAAACGGTTTGTCGATTTTTTTCTTCACAACCCTTGCCCAGCAGCTAGAAGCTCAAAGTGGGAGGGCTACTGAAAATAGGACTAAGTACTGCCTGGAGGGACATAGCTGCTCTTTGTACTATAATAGTTTATATAACCTATTTATGATTGCTCCCATCTTCTACTGGGTGAGGGGATAATGCAGGATGTTGAGGATGACTCCTCAGTTGATGAAAGAACAACTGAGGAGTCCTGATGTTGTTCCTCCTAGTGATTTTTCTTAGTTTGGGTTTCTTGGTATTTTATCAGCAACAGCTGCTTTTTGAGGCAAGCAATATGGGGATATTTAGCAAAGCACACAGACCTTTTTTGTAGGAAACTGAATATGACATGATCAAGGTTTGTAAAGCTGCATCAGGAACCATGAAATCCAGCATGATAATTTACTGAGTGGTAACAATGGTGTTAATGGAAGGAAAATATCTTGTACTTGGGGGCCTGGAAAAATGCATGATTTTTGTTTCAGCTTTGTCAAACCAAGTTTTTGAAAACCATTCACCCCCTCATAGCTTATGCCTGTACTTTTTAAGGGAATATAGATTTGAAATGAAACAGATATTTCAA
This sequence comes from Alligator sinensis, assembly GCF_000455745.1. NCBI lineage: Eukaryota > Metazoa > Chordata > Crocodylia > Alligatoridae > Alligator > Alligator sinensis. The sequence goes on along the minus strand of NW_005842805.1, from coordinate 452,293 downwards.
ATGAATTACAAGCATGCAAAACAAGACAAAGACTTTTGTTGGTAAGTTATTCTTGTTTGCCTGCTTATCTGACAACATTCTACAGTTCCCAGAACTATATACTGTCTAAGCACAAAGCTGCTCGGGACTAGGGTTTAGAAAAAGGCAAAGAGAAGTGAAACAGCAAGTAACTTCAGAATTCTGGTACACGTCAGTGTGACAAGGCAACAAAAGAAACCCGCTTGTGTCAGTAAGATCATCTTCTCAAAGGCTTTGCAACAAAGCTAAATAAATGTATATATTATTATTGTTTTTATTTATCTGATGTATATGCTGCCTTTCCCAACAGAGGCTCAGGGCAGATTACAATAAGAAAACAAAATAGCTTAAAAAAGGGGAGTGACAAGAGAATCAAAACAGTTTAAAAGGGAACTAGAATATCAAAATAAATCAAGAGACCCCCTAAACCATATTTCATCCTAGTTTTGTTTGATGAATGCCAGCCCAAACAGGAAATTCTGGCAGTGTTTTTGGAAGATGTCTAGGCTTGGACTCTCTGGAGCCTCAAGAGCGAGGGAGTTCCAGAACCTAGGAACAACTTATGTTTTTGCCAAGCAGATTTTGTGTGCTGATGGTAGGTGTAAGAACTTGGTCTTGACTGACTTTAGGGATTACAGTGGGGCCGAAGGGAGAAGGTGGTTCCATAGGTATGTAGAGGCCAGGTGGTTTGAGGCGTTAAAGGTCAAAACCAGTTCTTTGAATTGCATCTGAAAGCTATTGGGAGCCAGTGCAGACTCTGGAACACTGTTCATTATGTGCTACTAGTGAGCCACCCTCATCAGAAGGCGTGATACAAGCAATAAAATAATCATAATTATTCCAATATAGAATTCAAGAAATTCCTCTGGTCCTGGATATGGAGCCTAACATTCCCCAGCAGATATTACCAGTTCTTTCCTTGAGCACCTCTGCTAAGGAAGACAAATTTGAGCTAGGTTTAACCCTTTGTTTGACATGCCCCAAGTAGTGCCCTCACCTCCTGTGGTACACAAGTATGTTCTAAAATTGATAAAACAACTTGTCCCATAACCAGTTGCTTTTTGCTCCTACAACTGTAAGTACATATATTAAAGAAAACAGACATAAGAGATAAAAGTAGCAGCATTATATTCATTATACATCAACAGTATGAGGGTTATGGTTCATACAGCAATTAGACACACCTTCTTGGCATCAGGCTGTATTGGAGGTAGCCAAGATCTAATCCTTTTGGACAAAGGAGAAATGTTGCATCTTTCCAATGCTATTATTCAGACTTAAATAAAAAAATAAAGCTGCTGCATTTCTGCTTTGGGTATGGTTATAGGTTGAACCAAAACTGGAAAAAAAATCAGGTTAGTGAAATGCTGCCTTCTGCAGCAGTTATGTTGTTAATTAAGATTATTATTTTATTTCAGTTTCACTCTCTTCTGCGGTCTGGGTTTGTCATAAAAGAAGCCATCAACATTCTTCTACTCTTCCTTTCTGAGCTCAAGGATTATCCACAAGTTTCAGGCTGGAGGTAAAAGGTTCATATGAAAGGCAGTCTCTCCATATCAGCAGTGGTGGATAACACATATACCTCAGTTACAAAGCATCAAAAATTCACAGAGGGTGAGCTGGTGAAATACCCTTCTAAGCGCACATGCTCAATGCTTTCTCTGTCCCTCATCCTGCTGATAAAAGCAGAGGGCGGTTGTTGGTTCTCTCTTCTACTGGCTAATAATCCCCCATTTGAAAAGGAGATTATAGTTGCACAGTTTCTCCTGCTGTAGTTAGCAGGTCAGAAGCAGGGAGCCAAGGATATCATTAAGATGACTCATGAAAAAAAATATCAACGCATGAAACCCTATTCATCCTTGCTCTGGCACTCGCGGAGGCCAAAGGAGATGCAACTGGTGTCTCCTGTGTGCAGGGTCTGGGCTGGCTGTAATAGCTCCTATGCAGCTTTTAGCACTAATGAATTATAGGATTACCTTTACCAAAGTATCTCCTTGTCCTGATCTGTAGTTCTTATCTTGGAATACATTCAGCATCTAGCTCTAAGAACATGGACATTTAACAAGGTATTCAATCTTGCTCATAAATTAATTTCATTCGTTTCTTTTTATAGGCTTTTCTGGCATCATACCAGTAACCTGTGCCTTATGTATTTCTTACAATTCCCCAAGAATCTTTGCTATACTTTGGGCTCAGTTCAAGGCAGATCTTAGTCAAGGGGAACATACACAAAACCCCTAAATGGGTAGCAAAATTCTCTATTCCTTTTATATTTTTGCAACCAAGGCCAGAATTTAGTTCTCAATTTAAAAGGGAGTTCTTTATAGGCTTATGAAATGTTATACCTCTTCTCTGTTCTGCAGTTAGCATGTGTCCATGGATAGGTGCATATATAGAAGCACAATGGTGGCATGTGCATAGTCTCATGATTTTGTGTATGCCTATGTACACACATGTAAAACACTCTGCAGTGTATTTTAGAGATAAAAAAAATTCAAATGTTAAAATCTCCATTTTGCCAACTTTAGCAGTAAGAAGAAAACATACCCAGATTTTTTAAGTTTGACCCCAGATCCAGGTGATTTCACAAAGCCACTTCTTTCAAGTTTGGCAGAAACCCCAGGCTGCCTGCTGTCACTTACTAATATCAATAAAGAAAAACATCCCTAAACAAAAAGGCAAATCCACAAGGTTTGAACTTATTGTAAATTTTCATCTCCAACTTCCTCTGTAAAAGGTCACTGTAGGCCCAGAGTTTAGGTTAGCACTTCCTAGAAGGAAGCACTGCATCAGGGAACAGCTTTGCACATCTTAAAGGACGTTACCAAACATTACCAAAAATTGTAATGTTTTGAAATGAAGGAGGCATTTGAGTGAAACTAGTGATGACATTTTAGGTAGCCAGGTTGTTTAGATGAGGCTGTCAGCGTTAGCTTAGTCTCCTTGCTTGCTTGCTCTCTATCACCTTTTGACTTTTTCTATTCGTCACTAAAAACACAGCACACACAACTTGCCCTTTCAGTTTTCATCCCACTTTGAAAGGAAAAAAGGGAGCTTTACAATTTTAATGCTTCACTACTGTGAATATGCCAGAAGTTCACTTCTGCAGTAAGTAGCATCTCATACAACACTACCTTATCTACACAGCTCAGAGATGCAAAGAGGTTTAAGAAATCTTAGAGAAATTTAAATGTGAGCTTCTGTATTTACCCATCTTTTTGCAACCTGTTTTACACACACAGCGCACCCACCCATAACCCAACACGCTGCCCAACCCAATAACATACTGTTCTGCATATACCCTTATCATCCACAGACACTCCACTGTACATACAACTATATCCCTTTCCCATCACATAATTACTCCCCAAAGCTCATCAAATCAACCAATTGTGCTAGGGAAATAGCAACTGTTTAAAGAAATATTACTCTAAATGTGATTCTGTAATTGGGCATAAATATAACCTGATTAACTCTAGGGATACATCTGTTTCTTTAGAAGAAAATTATGAACAAAGGCACAAAATTCAGAGCCAAAAGAAAAGCAGCAGAGTTAGAAGTAAGAGACTTGAGAGCACAGCACTAAAAAGTGATATTATAGACAGTAATATTTCAGTGTAGAAGTAGCCTTTTAAAAATGCTTGATATAAAACACTGGATAAAATACCCGGTTCCAAGGTCAACATAGCTCTGGTGAGCAGAGAGCACTTTACTGCTGAGGCTTGATCTGCCTGTAATCCTTCCACAGCAAGCCAACTGCACTGCACTTTTACAGCTGTATTGATGCAAAATGTCTGACTGGACAAGGCCCTGGTTTGTGAGAGCAATAAAAACCAAATGCAAGTGGTTTGCCTGTGTAGACATGATGAAACATTGTGTGGTTTTATCTAGATTAGGGAGAAAAGGTACATTTAGCATGACTTTTCTCTAGTGAAGACAAAGGTCTGCCTTGTTTACTTCAGTGTAGTAGTTTGATGTGGACTCCACTAAGGTGGACTTCAAATAAAAGTAAGGTTAAATGTGCAAACCTGGTCTAAGATGGGGAAATACTAGGTTAGCTGATGCATTACCTCAGTCTCTTTTTTTGAGCTGGCTGAACTCAGTAAGACTAAAAAAAAGGCTTTGTAATCAACTATGTGGAATACAAAAGAAACAGAGTGAAACTCAGTAAATTAAGTGGGAAAGTAAAGGAGAGTAGTTGGTAGCCTGAATAGCAATGTCACCTGCCTCCGCACAGGCACCACACCCCAGCGTCACATATACATATATACACATACGTTGAAACAAACTATATGTGCTGCAGAAAATTTCCAACAAGTCAGACAGAAAGCCACATTTACTGAAAAATAAATTTGTAGCCCTTGGTCAGGCTATCACAACTCCTAGCAAGACTGAAGGTATCTTTAATCCAAAATGAATGTGCTGCCAGAGCAACAATCTGATGCATCCCAATATGTCATCCTTTTAATGTAACCAAACAGGGACCAACTGTGTGGGCTTGGGATGCCCTGACATGGGTGAGCAGTGACCAAAACTGGAAAAACTTTGGTAAGAACTGCTAACCCTTAGGGCTAGGGACAGACATTCAAAAAGCCTGAGCCTGAGTTGATTCAGTCTTTGCAGGTTAGTCTAACCTGATTAGGCTGAACTGGTTTGAAACTGGGCAGACATTCTTTCTGGGCGGAGGAAATTCAGGCACATGCCTGCAGTGGCTCAGGCTAGAAGCCAGGGGGTGCTAAAGCAGCCCTCCCTTCCCTTCTGCAGGGAGATGAGCTGAGGGGAGAATGTCCAGGCCCCAGCAGGATTCTCTAATTAGGGAGGTCTGCCTGCATGTTCGCGGACTTTTCCCTGCTGGGCTAGCACTGTGAGGCAAGGGAGGTGTGCAGTGCATGCGTCTGTTGATGATACAGAGGTTTTCAATCTCCCCCCCTGCTTTGCCATAGTGTGTGCAGCAAACTGACAGATGAGCAAGCCAGCCGGGGGGGGGCGGCCCGTGGGGCAGAGGGGGGCTGATAGCAGTCTTTATCACCCGATTAGTAAACAATAGCCTCTCTGCACATTATTTCAAACTACTTAAACATTTTACTGGATTACCTGTTGATTAGCTCCAAAAGCCGTAAGCAGTCACTGTTCTGTCTACCTGCCCCAGTGAAATAGGAAAGACACACACACAGACACCTCTCGGCATTAGCTAGCATACAACATGCTGGCTACAGTCTCTGCAGTGGCAGAGAGGAGGAAGGGATCTCTGCTTAAGCAGTGAGTGATGAGAGGGCAGGGAGAGGGGGGCACAGGGAACAGGAGACCCTGCTGTGCCTGCAAGTCTGTGTTGAGCTCCAGCCAGGGAGTGGAGGGGAGGGGCAGCCCTGCTTTGGTGCAGAGACCCCTGCCCAGCCCAGAAAGAATACCAGGATGCTGGGGGACTCTGATTTCACTTAGACCAGCAAGGGGTCTGGGACAGTTTGCTAAACTGGTTTGAAGCAAATCAGTTAATTATGATCCTCCATTCAACCAGGTTTACCGCAAACCAATTTTAGCTATTTTCAAACTGGTTTATGTTCACTGAACATCTGTTCTGTTACAGGTTTAAACCAGTTTCTGATCACTTAAACTGGTTTATGTGTAATGTCTGTCCCTAGCCTAGAAGAGTAAAATTTGAAGAAACTAATTTTGGTGCACAGAAATTTCAAACTGTACTAGCAACATTCTTAATTTTGATCTCTCGTCTCAGGGCAAATTCATTTATAAAAAGGTTAAATCCATCTGCAAGTAATATTTTTGGGGTTGTCTCTTGGTTCAGGAGGTGTTGTATGTTTTTATCAGTCCCTCAGAACTTGTTTTGGGGCTGATAACTCTTCAGCTTCTCCTTTTTCACAAGTTTGTAAGACAGCAGGAAGAAGCAGCAAATTGCAAATAATTGCATCCTGCAGTGATGGAGTTATCTCCATAAAAATATGATTAGATTCCTAGGAATTAATGTTGCTCTCTGATCTTCTTGTGCTTCACTGCCAGCAAAGAAAATTACATCAGATAAAGGCTCCCAAGTCACTACCCACCCAGTTCTGTGAAGGGTCCCAGCTTGGTTTCTCTGTGGGATAATGATTTTAAAGCCTGAAATTAGCAGCAGCCACATAAAAATAAAAAATTGACAAGATAGCATTGTCTAAGGAGGTTGTCTCTGTCCACTGCATTGTACCTTAGGTGGTCACTTACCTGTACATTTTCAAAATTAGACCCCTGTCCTGTAAATTTTTATGCATTTCATTAATTTTAAGCAGGAGATCCCAACTGGCCATTAATGAGGTTAAAGCTAAACACATGTATAAGTACTTGCCTGCTTAGACCTTAGTATAATATGCTACCAACTCCCAGGATACATTTTACTCTAAGTTTACCCAGTTATAAAATGACTGCAAGTAGTGTGATACAGAGAGAAATCTGGTTTATAGTGGGCATGTCTACATGTGAAAATAGTTGTGTCTAAATTTACTACACATTAGCTTAATACACATTAATCGATTTTTGGTAGATGTCTACTTGTGCAGAGAATTGGCACTAAATTTAATGCCAGGTTCCTCCAGCCCTGCCATGTCCCCCTGTGGCCACCAGGGGGCCCTGCCATGTCCCCCTGTGGCCACGAGCTTCAGCCTCTGGCCACATGGCTGCCAGAAGCCAGAGCCAGCTGCCAGCATTTGGCAGTCATATTTAAAACAGAGCCCCATACTGTGCAGTCTGGGCAGCCACTTCCTCTGTGAGCAAAGCCGTGTGGCATGGGTATAGGCAGCATATGGCCACTCTGCTCCTGCCCTAGCTGCGCTTCTCAGCTATGGCTACCCTAGCCTCTGGCCCTAGCACCCAGGAACAGTGTCCCTAGATCCTCCTGGCCAACTTAGTTGTCCTGCTGGCCTGCCATTGTCATCCCACCCCTCCTCATCAGGGACCCAGCCTACCTACTACTACCATGGATCATGAGGCCCTTCACCAGGCACTTGGAACCCTGCCAGGGCCATTTTAATTGGTGCCTTGGGTGAACCCATGCTCTGGTCAAGTGCGCCTTCAGCCGCCTCAAAGGCCATCAGGCAGAGGAGGTGTGCTGGACAGAGGTGGCCTGGTGGTGGGAGCACCACCTGCGGCAGCAGCTCCAGTCATGGGCCCTCCTAGTGAGGCCCCAGGCAAGCCACACACCTACCAGTGGGGGCCAGGGCATGGGGGTGCGGGAAGCCTTGGTGGACCACTTCTTAAAGCACTCCCTCCTCTAGCCTGTCTGCCCTGCCATCTACATATGCCCTACCCCCTTGTTCACCCCCAGCACCACTCTCACGAATGCACATGGTTGAAACAAAAAGCTTTATTCCCCCCATAACCCCCACCCTCCATGTCTCATCCTCCCCACCTCGCCCTCGGCACATAGAGCCCTCTTGCCCATTTCTCCCCAAAACTCAGTGCCCCCTCCCTCTTCTCCTCAACCAACAGAGCCCCCTTCCCAACAAATAGAGCTCCTTAACCACCCTCCCCACCCACCAACAATTAAAAACCCTCTTCCCAAAGCAAAAACTATATACAACAGTCTCAGTCTCTGTTTGAGTCCTGATGTAGGGGGCCATGGGGTGGCGGTGTCTAGGGGTCAGAGCCCTGGGACAGGAGGCCTGCATCTCAGCATTGGGCCATTGTCCTGTGGGTCTGAGGGCCATGGTGAGCATGGCAGGTGGCAAGCTTATCCTGGGCAATGGTGACTGGTGCTGCTCTGGGGCCAGAGGCTCCCTCTCTAGCTGCCTGAGAGCAGTGCCAGAGTCCTCCTGCAGAGAGAAGATGCTGACACCAAGAGCCATGAGCTGCTCAGCCTCAGATTGGGGATCTAGTATGCACAAGTGCTCAGGGACCATGGTAAGTCTGGATGGGCAGGCCCAGGCAGCCACTGGGTGAGCCCTGCATCCCTGCTTGCTCCCCTGTGACTGGCAGGCCATTGGGTGCTGGCTGCAGGCAGCCGGCTTTCCCTGCCCCCTTCCCAGAGAAGGCCAGGCCAGGCTGCTGGCCGCACCTGCTCCCATGGCTCTAGACCCCACTGCCCCTCCTTTCTCCCTGCAGGCCAACTACTCTGCTGCATTGCCACTCAGCTCACAGTGCCCAGGCTTGGGCCACGCAGGGCTCCTGGACAACTGGAGTGAGGGGCTGGCCACACCCCCACCCTCCGCAGTGTGGGGGGGACTCCAAAGAGGTGTCCCAGGTCTGGCTCCCCCCCACACTGCTGCTATGACCCGAGATGCCCCTGATGCATGTGCCCCAGACAGTGTGTGGTGAGCTGTTTGAGCAGGCTGAGGGGTGCCTGACCCACTATGCCCTGCTACTGCTGATCCTCCTGGAGTCCGGGGCACACCTGTGCTCCTGGTTCAGGACCCTGAGCTATGATTGTGTGGGGGGCAAGGTCGGCCTTCCCCACAACTTCCACCACCACCTGGAGGGCTACTCATGGTAGTGCTACATTTCCCTGCCCCCTGCTGCCAAGGAGGATGTCACCACTGGCATTGATGCCTTCCTCAGGGTGTGAGAGCCCTGTGGCCACCCAGCTGCTGGGACAGCGGCTGCTCAGTAAAGTTTTGCACTGTGTCCTGCCCCTCTGTGTGTTGTGTGGGGGAAACCTTGGGCCAGGGAAGTGTGGACAGGCAAGGCAGGGAAGGGAGGCCAGGGCTGGGGTGGTCCTCCCTGCAGTACAGAACTTACCACGTGTCCAGGGCTGGTGAGACTGGCATCTCGGCACAGGCTTCCTCATTGGTGATGGTAACTGGCTCTACCTGGTGTCCTCGGCCCACGGTGGCCAGCGAGCTGGCATCTGGCCAGGGTCCCCCCCAGGGAGGAACTGGCACTGCTGGCAGGGGCTTGGCTGGCCACTCCTCATGCCAGGGTCTGGGGCTGCGGAGCTGTTGAGGCAGCTGCTGGCCTGGGGTCTTTGAGCTGCTTATGGGTGCAGCAGCCAGGGTGGAGTGGGGTGCTGAACACCCAAGGACTCCTCCTCTGGTGACATGTCACTGGAGGGATCAGGAACAGGTGATGGCTCAGGCAGGCCACCCTGGCTGGTGACTGCTGCAGGGGTGTGGCCTGGGTCCTGGGACACTAAAATCTAGGTCTTCTGCCACATGAAGGACATGGTCTTAGGGGCATGACTGGACCAACAATTGTGTTTGGTTATGGCCACCATCTGTGCCCGCAAGGCATTGACCTTTATGAAGCACTGCCACACTGACTGAGAGTGCCCTCACTCCTGCATGCCACCCAACAGGGCCTCATAAATGTGGGGGTTTGAACACTCACCCCCACAAACTGCCTCTGGACCTCTGCATCACCCCAGAGTGCCACAAGGTTGCCAGTCTCCTCCTGGGTCCATTTGAGGGCTTGGGTTGATGGCATATGCAGGCCTCGGTGGGGAGGATAACAAGGACATCATGTCCCATACCAGCTCTCTGGGCTCCCGCTCAGCTGTCCCTGTGTGGCTGGCCCTAGACAGTGCTCAGGAGCACTCAGCAGAGGGGCACAATCAGGAACTGGAAGCCATGCAGCAGAGGCAAATGTGCTGCAGCTCTTGCAAACACAGGAGACACTGCTGGGGGTGAGCAGCAGCACGGAGCAGGAGCTGGTCCTGCTGCCAGAGACAGCCAGGCAGCAGCCCTGGTGGGATCTCAGGGCTGGGCAGGGGGTACAGCAGGATGCAGCCCTTTGCAACACTCACCTTTGGCCAAGCAGCAGCTCTGCCTAGGGGACAGGACTGGCAGAGGTTGCCCGTGTCCTGTCCAGGGGGGCACACGGGGCCTGCAACATTCCTGGTCAGACAACGGGCTCTACAGGGCTGCTTGTGGGGTGTTCCCCAGGGCACAAAATGGCTGCAGGCTTTTATATCCTGCAGCTAGGAGCTGTCAGAGAGCAGCCCAGCCTTGGAGCAATCAAAGCTCCCAGCCAGAAGCCCTAGGGCTGGGCAGACTTGGCACTAAAGTTAGGGGCACTAAAGTTAGTGCCAGGTTGTGTCTACACACACTTTACTGTATTTTAACTAATTGAGCCTAAATTTGATAACTGCATTTGCAGGTATCAAATGTAGTCGCAATTAGCCATTTTTACTGTGCAGTAATGGTGTGCATGTGTAGATGGACAAGGTTCCTTGGGTGAATTTGATATCTTTTATTAGACCAACCCAAATAGTTGGAGAATATTTATTAAGCAAGCTTTCGGGTTCAAAAACCCTTTGTCAGGCTAAGGAAGTTTCACGTGTAGATGTGCACCCATGCTGCACAGTATATTAGGCTAAGGTACAGTAAAAGATCTCATACAGACGCACCCAGTTTGGCGTAAAAGACAAAGGGAAGCATTGTTGGCATGTAGCATGAGAGACCTAATTATATTCAAGACCAACTGATACCTGGGGTGGAAAAACATCAAAGCAATATTTATGAGGCCGCATACATATCCCCTAAATCCCATAGTCCAGGGTTTTTCAACATTAGTCCATGGATCCCTGGGGGACTGCAGACTTTATCTAAGGGTCCATGAAAGACGACTATAAACAAGCAAAAGTATGTGAATATCCCACACTTACCATTCAAAGGGGTCCACATGCACCTCTATTCAAAATTATTTAGGGATCTGCAAATGAAGAAAAAAACCCACTGAAATAGTCAGTCTCCTCTTTTTGTATTGGCTTGTGTTAGCTGCTATGGGGAAAAAAAATTGCCATTGGGGTAGGACAAGCATAATCTTTTCCATCTTTACCAATGTATATAAAGGTCTGAGGGGAGGAGGGGGAAACAGCAAGAAATAGCCACTCCAGTCAGGTTCAGAGCCAGTGTTAAGAAGTTTGCAGTATTATTAGTTTGATTAGGGCCTGTGTCAGGTCTGTAGAAAATACTGGGACCAACATAGGAAAATGTGTTGTATACGATGACAGTACATGTGCTGCACAAATATGTGCAATATAGGCTGTTTGTGATAGGTAAATTAGCACATTTATCTGTGTGGTATAATTACAGTATATTACAGACACACACACACAGAACTGGGGTTGTTCATTACTTCCTCTGCTGAAGCCTATTCTTTTTGCTAGATAGTTCCATGGCTCCGAAATAAACAATAATTTTACTGCTATGCATGTCATCAATATGTTACAAGGCAGCCCCTGTTGTCATTGTCAGTGCTGTGGGTTGTAGAAACATAGCACATAATGCCATCTAGTAGCTCTCTTTTTAGTAAGGGAATTTGTCATCAGCTCTTTGGAGGAGGATTTGGCAAATATACATCTACACACATGCACCTGGCTAGTGGTGCAGTCATATACAAGAAATTCATCATTCACAACATAAGTCTACTAATGCTTTATCTGAAACAACGCTAGTATATTGACTTAGTACCTAGATGAATGGAAAGCCTATACATCATTCTCACTCTTGCTGTTTCCCAGGGTATGGTCATAGGCTTGATAGTATGACCAGTGATTCACTGGTGTTGCAAGAGTGTTGCAAAGGGCTGTAGCCTGCTGCAGCCCCTGCCCATGTCTGCAGTCAGTGTGGTGCTGAAGGGAGCAGAGAGTGGAGGGATCAGTGAGGGATTCAGGCTGGCTACAGTGGAGAGTGCAGAAGGAGGTGGTCAGCCAGTGCTTCTCACACCCAGTGCCGTGGCTCCTTGTGGTGGGTATGCAGTTTGCCTAGGGACTCAGTAGGGGGAAGGAGAGAGGGGGGAGGGGAACAGGCGGGACACTGCTGTCACTGCCATGGCAGGTGGTGCTCCCACTGCCAGGCAACTTTGCCCAGGCTTTGTGGAAGAGCGCCCCCCCGAGCCTTGTAGATGTTTTGCAGCACACAGGCTGTGACAATGACCTGGGGGAAATTGCCTTCTGTGAACTTAAGGTGGATGGTGAGGGTATGCCAGTATCAGGACTGTGTGAAGCTTTGGGTGCTGATGCAATTTGGAAGAGATTTGGCTGGATTCGGTTGGTCCCATCTGGGGCCCCAATGCACTGGGAGAATCTCAGGGCATGGAACCCCACAACCACTGCCAGGGGGTTGTGCACATGGAGTACCATGTGCCCCAGCATGTGTTGGAAGCACTACACACCTCCAGGGTGGCATCCCCACCAGTGGCCTTGCCCACCCCAAAGAGGTGGCCCATATAGCAGAGGCTGGTGGGCAGACGTGGTTAGTTTGAGCAGGGTGAGGTCCATCCAGGTGTCCATGGGGAGGGGTGGCTGCATGGTGGGGTCCTAATGCTCCAGGTTTGAGGAGGTCCCAAAAGGTGACCTGGGTCATCTGGAATGCCTCCTGCCATTGCCCACCATCCCAGGTCTGCTGGATGATTCGTAGCTACTAGTCCTGGCTGGCCTGGTGAGCCCAGAGGTGTCAGAGTTGGAGGCCCAGGAGGGCAAGGGTGGCCCCAGTGCTGGTGTCCAGTAGCTTGTCATTGGCATCTGTGCTACAGTCCAGCCAGGCAGATGAGGTACAGATGGCAGCTGCGTGGCAGCAGCAGCACTGTGATAGCGGAAAGGGGCTAGGCAGGTGGTAGCCGCATGTGGGGGAGCTGGGTGGTCCCAGATGGCCATGGGCCAGCCAGTGGCCAGTGTGGTGGGCCAGCAGGGAAAGTGTAGTAGCCAGCAGGAGCCCAGGGTGCTGGTTGTTAGTTCCAGGGGCTGGGGCAGGCATAGCACAGGGAAGCAGAGGAGGCAAGGAGAGAGCTGCTGCACGCTGCTTCTGCACACTGCTCCTTGCCAGGGAAGTGACTGGTCAGGGAGCAGAGAGCGGGGCTGGCTTTTGAAAAGGGCTACCAGCTGCTGGCAGCTGCAGCCGGAGCCTGGAGCTCTCCCTGTTGGTGGCAGGGACCCATTGCAGGTCTGCAGAAAGTGGCAGCAGTTTGGTGCCAAGAGCAGCAAATTTTCTGCCAAGTCCTGAATATTTAGACACCTGCCAGGGAGTGTCTACTCACAAGTAGTTTACTTGCAAGGAAACTGCTCTTGGATCAAATGCATGTGTAAACATGCCCAATTAAAGGTGAAATTGCTTTATCTTTCTGAAGTCAGGCTTCCCCACATGCAAAACGGAGCTAGTAATAATCCTCATTTTATTAATGCTGGAGAGCATCATGTAAACGATGAGGGACGTACAAGGGGTGGAAAGGAAAATGAGTTCTTGTTTGATTTTTTGTAAAGTTCCTGTTTTGTTGCATTATTAAGAATGTGTTAGATACCCTAGTACCCTGCATAGCCTTGCCTGTTATTACATTATTAACTACTCTTTGTAGTATTCAAACTCTGTAAAATATTTTGATATCAGATATTTTGATAAGGAGTTTTTCAGTAATGTAGAGATTCATTTGCTCTTATGATTTTACAACTCTCTCCACTAAGAGTATACTGCTTCAGAAAGTCTTCTTCAGAGGGTGCAAACAGACATCACCTTTGTGTTGCTGTAAACATTTTTTTGTGGGGGCACAAGGCAATAGCAAACAGACATCAATTCCCTTTGTCACACTACAAATGCCAACATTTGTGGCCCTGACAAAAGGTAGTATAAGTTTGTGCCACTATTTTGCAATGGATATCTTGTCGTTTTACGGCAGCATAGTGAGGGCAGCCCCGAGCTGTCTGTATTCTCTAGTTGTCCTGGACAGGCCCTCTCAGGGCTTCAGGAGCTTGACCCTGCATGCCCTGGGAGTTCTTCTACAGGGGGAAGCCTTGGGAGTGTCTGCCTAGTTTCCCTGCTTATGGAGGCATGCCCAGCAGTTCCCCCCATTGGCAGAGGCATGCTCTGAACATTGTCCCATAGGATTGGGCACCCAAAGCCTCGGAAACAGCAGGGGCTTGACCTTGCGGGACAGCAAGGAACATCTGTTTCATCCAATGAAGCGGATCAGTTGTCATGGGACATATCCTGGCACAGCTGATTTGTCATGCACTGCTCTGCTTGATTTTTGGAAAACAACAGGTTCTTCTGAACCCAGGAATGATTATCCACCCTTCCTTTCTGATTGATGAAGTGCAAGCCCCAAATTAAGCTGACATGCAGTGGTAGAAAGCCATGAGTCTCCAACTGATTAGTGAATGGATGAAACCTCCAAAACTCAAGGGTTAAGCTTAGCTTGCATCATATCCAAAAATAATCACTTGTTGTTTCCTTTTAACAATAAACAGATGCCAAGAAAGAAAAGTCCATTACATTACTGGCTGCATCTGTTCATGACTTGATTAGCTACATGGCATTGCAGTAGTGGTCTAGTGTTGGGAAATCTTTGCAACAAATTGCCTAGTTCCGGCTCATACAACTAAGTCCCTAACTTTCAAATGATGTAGTAGATGCAGACTTTTCAGATACAATCAGATGTCTGGTTTACTGGCCCCTTCTCTTTGCTACTATTAGTTGTGAACATCAACACTTATGTGAAGTCACATGTTAACCCATACTGCAAGAGACAGATCTCTGACCTCCTTTCTTGGCATTTTTCTCCACAACTATTCTACCATTTCTCATGGTAGAACTTAAGATGTACCTTTCTTTGATTCCGTGACAAAAAAGCACTCGTGCAAGAGTCTTTTTAGTAAAACATTAATCTCAGATCACAGATTTATTGTATGGATTTGCAACACAGCCCATATTACAAACATTGTCTGGGAACATTTACAAGAATAAATAAGATGGACTCGCAGTTGTAAAAAAAAGATTACACTTCACTGTAATGTACAGTCAAAAAATATATCTGATATTCATTGACTTGACATTATTTACCTTCCTTCTTATAAGCTAGAAAGAAAAGACACTGAATGCACAGTGCTGAGTTTTTTTGTATTTATATTTTTTTCATTTTTTGTACGTGCTTTATCTATCAAACATCCAAACTGTACAAGTGAGTTTTACCAATAATCGTGGGGATCAGAGGGTAGTGGCAACAGCAAAAATACTTCAGTTCTCATGCAACACTCCTCCCAGTCAGCAAAACAGCTGTATCCTGGCAGCTGGAATAGGAATCTAGCAGATGATACAGGATGCTGCTGATTCAGATGCACCCTCAGTGTTGTTGGGTTAAGGGGCAACAATTCTGGTGAAGAGTGGCACTAGTACATTTAAGTTTCAACAGGATGGTGGGAAGGAAAGTTCAGTGGGGAGGTGAATATAGTTGGCATGGTTACATCATCTTCAGTTTCTGATTTGTACCTGGTAAGGTTGCAGTTAAAACTTTCAGCGGAAGGAACAACATCAGTGCTGGAGAAGTAAAAATGGCTAAGGATGATGGGAGGGTGATGCCAATTCTGTTCTGCGCACAAGGATGGCCTCAGACTTGTGGCTTACAAAGCTTTTGGCTTCATCATTTGGCTTGGGCTGATTTTTAGAACAGCTCAGCTCATGAAGGTATGTGAAATGGTGGAAGCGTCCCCAAGTTCAAGGCTCTATTTGACAGATGCAGCTCATTCAGCAACCAACTTCTCACGGACAGGATTGCCTAGGGTCACCAGTGATGGACATAACTAGCAAACAAGGCTTCCTTGTGCCATACCTCACAAATAGATCCAGCAGATCAAATTTGTGCTTGCCCCAGGACCTGGATATGACCTCACACTAATAAAAAGCAGGAACAATTCAAATAAAATAGACCGCTACACTGATGAAAAACCAATATATGAGAGATCAGAATTGGTCTCTCTCTGGAGAGAGGGACAAATTGGTGCTCCCTTGCTCCCCTCCACTTCAACTATTTGTTCTTCCAGAGGACTGTCTACAAGCACCAACATCTGTCATTCAGTTTTGTGTAGAATCCTTACATCCTTTTCGACATAAAAAGGCTATACTACAGCTCTACTGAAGTGATCAAGTGCACTGTGGAGGTAGCTTTTAGTACCTTGAATTTCCAGGTAAATCTAGGGGCTTTCAAAGCAGCCGATGACTTTCTGCTGCTTGAGATTCAGGGAGCACTGAGGGTAACAGGGATGACATAATCTGCTTAGTTTGAAACAGAAGATGGTAGGGAGAGAGGGAGGGTGGATTCAGGTGTGTGGGGCTTGTACATGCTCAAAGGCTATCAAAAGATATAGCTTGACATAATGTTGTAGGCTATTCTGAGTACAATTTGTGCAAACAATGGAGGCTTTTTTAGATAGATGCAATCTTCTAACTCAGTAAACAAAAACTCAAGTCCAGGGACCATCTGAGGGCTGTGAAGATTTTGCCATTGACTTCAGTGGCACAGGATGTGGTCTCATGGTATGAAAATGTATGCTTATGTTTGATTTACCTACTGGCCACAATGCATTTTTATGTGCGAAAGGACCAAACAGACAGAAAATAAGTTTCTGTATTGAAATAAGTTGCAATCTAAAATAGGGCCACTCCATGTTTATGGAAACATAAGGAAATCATGGGGAAATATACATTTTCCCGTTACGGTGTGTATTAGCAGGACTTGGCAAACCTGGAAAAACCTGGGGACAGCACAAGAACATTTGATGTGTTTTTCAAGTTAAAATTAGTGCGTGGTGGTGATTTCTAGCAGCACCCCCAGAAACTGCAGCAGCTTGATGTGCTGCTGGGAGAAAAAGTGTTAGGTCAAGACCTTTTGGATCATTCATGTATCAAGTGTTAATGATTAGCTTTTGATTCACTGGGCACCCAAGTCTTCACAAATGAACTAGGGCACAGGATAAGCAGAAAGGGAAGATGAAAACAGTTTATTCTGCCAGGATCTATACTGTACAAACCATTAGTGTCCTACAGCACTGTCCATGGCCAGGATGAATTTGCACCTGTGTAAAGTATCTAACCTAGATAGCCTATATGCTTCTTTTGAAGAAACCACAATTTGTTGTCATCACTATCTTCCCGCTCACACATACAGAAGACATCTACTACACATATAAGAAACAGAAAAGAACCCTTGGAAGAATAACAGGCTCACACCAAGATTCTGAAATAACCTTGATAGTTTGAGGTTTCTGTATGAAACATAGGGGATATCAAGCAACTATCAATATACCACTGTACTGTGCTGCTTTATTTAAATTCATGAAAAAAGAATTAACCTTTTGGGGAAGGGGTCATCCTTCACACTGTATCCCACATCAGAATACAAGGATGTCATTCATTTCTGGGTGAGATTTGTTAGCATTGAGCAACCCCTTTTTCTTTATCTTTCTGTCTTACATACCTTCTATTCCTCCTGCTAAACTCTGGCTTCTCCATTTAGTTTCAGGTGGGATTCACAGAGTGGAATTTGATATTGCATACTTTCTGGTGATTTCAGCATGAACAGGGCAGAGGATAATATAAATGGCCATGTGCAAGAATGAGAGCCAACAAGATGCAAGTGTCCTATTTGTTCCAGGACTCCATATAATCTTCCCTTTCCCCAGTGTTGTCTACTCTTCCTTATCCATTCCCCCTCAAGAGAGAAAACCATGACCCTCCCCTTCTGTTCTAAAATCATTATATACTGGATGTAATGGCTATACATGTCAGATTTATAGGGGCCATGGTAGCCCACAACATCTCCAAATATCTGTGTGTCATTTTTCGTGTCATTGCCTTTAAGTGCGTGCGTGTGCATATGTGTGTGTGTGTGTGTGTGTGCAACAAAGTAGTAGCATTTGTTATACTCATTTCTGTTGCATCTCTGAAGATATAAATATCACTTCCACCTGTCATACTTTTAAAGCTATATACTAGATGCTGATATGTAAATAGCATCTCCCTGTATCAGAATGGGCATAGACAGTGTGTACATAAAATATACACACAATAAATAGCCCAAGCTACTGAGATATAAATTATACACCAAGGGCTAATGCTGACGTAGTACAGGAACAACAATTTGATTTAGTGGTCAAAGGCCACCTGAATTACAGCATTCCTATAAATGTGAAAATCTTTTATTGGCTGTATAACTCATGCACACAGAGCAAGGGAAAAATATTACGAATGTAAATAGTTAAGACCTGAAAGCATTGATTAGCGAGATAACCAGCAAAGAGCTAATAAAAACCGCTTGCACAAAGGCATGATGCAGAGAGATATTGTGTTCTGCATAGTTCTGTACACTTCTCCCAAATTCTTCAATCATAAACTGAAATGCCTCCAGTTACTCCAACCAGGATCATTTCTCAGCAGACTGCCAGTTATGTCGAACTCTGGACAAAAATGAGATAACTAAATTCACCCTAACTTGCTATCCAGGACCCTATTCTGCACTCTTCCTTACATAATTTTAATTAGCTCCATATGCTTTGACAGGGTTATTCACCTGTGGAAGGTAGAACTGAATGTGATTGAATGTGGCAGAGTTGTGACCCAAGTACGTTCAAATTCCACAGCCATCTTCTGATTTCCATTACAGCCCCCTGTGGGTTTATGGTGGTGGCACCTGAAAGCCGAACTTGTCCAAAGGTCTGTGGAACAGGATTCCATGGAATTGTGTCCACTCATTGTAGTGGTGGCATAAGGCCCTGTCTGATTTGGTGGAATCTCGTAAATAAGATGAGGGTGGTAACAAACCCAGGAATGGAAAGATTATTGAATAAAGATTTGCAATTTGACTTGCAACTCATGTCCATATATAGTGCATTAGGTATGTTTTCCTATACCAATAGAAATTTGAAAAAAATTAATTACTGGTACATGACACAGCCTCTGTGGTGATATTTTTATGTGACGGCAAGCAATTTTATGAGAAGCCTCTCAGTTCTAATATGCCTGCTCTTTTGTTTTAATATGTTTTAAGTTCTTCTATATCTCTTTTTTACTTCTGTCATACCATAGACCACTCAGTTTCTTAACCATTCCTAGAAACCAGTCCAGCTATCCTTTGACTTCTTTGTTTCAGTTACCTCCCTTTGCAATTTATCCTACATATTAGTTCCTTTTTGCATGCGGTAGTTTTTCCTGTTCCTTTAATTAATCCTACTTTCCTAAATTTTGCCATTCATATGCAGCTCCTTTAGAACTGGTCAAATATCATCACATGTCTTCTTATTAAATTTGCCTAGCCTAAAACAGAATAATTTGAAGAATTCATTATCCTAGCAGTTGACTAACTCCATTCCCTGATGACTATATATCCTTGAGAAAGTCTTTATGAGTTCATATCAATTTCTCTCTTTCCTCAAAGAGAAACAAACACAACTCCCATGACCTTAACTGACACATTTTCATCACACATGGTGACATTGTTACAGCTGTGTGCTGCACTTAAAAGTACTGTAATGTATATACTATATTATTTATAGTACATAATGTATATACATATATATAGTACCAAGGTAATTAACTCAAACCAATATGAGTGGAACCTATGAAGTTCCACTCTCACCTAGGCTCAGCTTTTAATTTTGACACCTACTTGTCTCCACCCGTGTTTCCTTCCTACCTGCTACTTCTGTCTTTTTATCCACTTTCTTTCATGCTACCCCTAATGCTGGAACTTCCTTCTACTTCTCACATCCCAATCTATCTTCCTTTATTCCACTGAAGACCTCTCTTCCTTTCTGTGCCTTTATCCTAGATCAGTGGTTTTCAAGTTTCCTAAAGTCATGGAATCCTCTCATAACACTTCTTTTAGTGCAGAACCTCTACCTCTATCCTAAAAACTGACATGGAGACAAGCAGCCTGTTCTGGCAATAGTAGCACACCGCCTCCTGGCCCGCTCTGCCATTACCTTATCTCTTTGCGGAATCCATGATGGGCTGGTGTGTAATCCCAAGGTTACATGGGACGCAGTATGAAAACCACTCTTAGATATCGGCGCTGGACTCTGAGTATTTCAGGACCATTAACATATGCTTGTGAATCTCCATGTAAAGTTAAAAAAACATTAACT
This sequence comes from Alligator sinensis, assembly GCF_000455745.1. Classification (NCBI taxonomy): domain Eukaryota; kingdom Metazoa; phylum Chordata; order Crocodylia; family Alligatoridae; genus Alligator; species Alligator sinensis. The sequence continues at coordinate 432,450 of NW_005842805.1, read as the reverse complement.
GATGGTTCCATGACATTAGTTTTGTAACCCTGGTCACATTAAGGTGATGATGCCTTTGAGAGCACTGAACTATAAACTATATGCTATCAAAAGGCTTAACAAATAATTTAAAAAACAGAAACTGCAGGAATAATTCAAGGAAGAAGGACAATTCTTGTTTTAAATCAGCTTGGCTGAAGAGGAGTGAACTCTATTGAAACTTGCAACACATATCTCTGAGGCATCGGAGTGGATTTGAAATGGCTGGAAATTATTTCTTTTGACCTGATGCAGTATGTGCACTTACACTAACACAAACTTCACTGACTAATAATTTTCACCTGAGTAGCTGTAAGAAAATCCTGATATGGTATCCAATGCTTTCTTTCTTTTCAACTACAGAATGAAATTTTGTGGCATACCTGTTCCACTCAGTATAATATTTTCCTGCAGGATTCTCTGCATGAATGAATGGCAAAAAAGAACAGCACTGTTTTCATAACAAGACACACTCATAAGCAATTGTACCACATCATCATGTTTCTGTTGCAAACAACAGAAAGAACAAGACAAAAACAGGATGCAAGGAAATGATGCCACAGGTATCACAGGTACTTTATGTCATGCCGGGTACACAAGAGACAAAATGGGTGAGAGTTTGACAACATCTCCTCCATACTATGGCCATCAGCACCATCATGAAGCATGCCTGGCCTACTCTATCATACTCCACCCATGCCAAATGCCAGAAATGAGGTGATATAGCTGCATTACATGGGCACATAGCATGCATGTATCCAGTGCTGCTCTCAGTCTCTCTTTTTGAGTGTGATTATTGTTACAGGGTCAGGGACACTCTAAAGAGAAGGCAGTTATGTTGCCTTATTTGTGGGATTTGGCACAGGCAGGGCAGGACTTAGCAGTTGTGACATGTTTTCTGGCAGCATGGAGGCAGTGTAGACAAGATCTAATTTGCTGCCTAAGAGTGGCTATTACTTACTAGTGTCTTTTGGACTAAGATATTTTTTTTCTAAAGTGAAGCAGTTAATTTCTAATGTTAAAAATCTATATCGTGTGAATCCATCTGTCATTTCTGGGAATGGAAAGTCTGGGTATTCACCAGAAGGTGGAAAAAGTAGTGTTGGGAATGAGGAATTGAAGAGTTCTACAAAACTCAATTCTTCAGTCTTGCTTTGATAGAAAGTCTATACTAAAAACAAACAATAAAAACAAATTAAAAAAACCCCTATGTTACCAAGAATCTAGGCAATGCACACAGCAGCTTCTCATCTCCACACAGTTAGGACAACAGAAGGCTGGAAGAGTAAAAATACAACAATTGTAAAAATCTGGTTAATCTAAATAATTTCACGCTCCCAAGTTCAAACACAGTCTTTCCTGCTTAACTACTTAATAGGCTGTTCTGTAGATGCAAGAAAAAAAGACTGGGCTATAGGACCAAGATAAAATATGTCCAGCATTTGTTTCCAAAAACTGAAATTTCACAGACATGTTTGTGAACAAAGCCAATGCCTTCTTGTTTATGAAGTAATGATTTCTTAGCAAATATCAAAAACACTTTCCTGTTTAGGTGCAGAACTTTTCATACAGCCTGAACAGGTTACTACTAAAGAATTTTGGAGACAAGAATGCCAGATAAATCATGCAGCTAGTTTTGATTGTATAAGACTTTGGGAGCAGAGTGAGAAGACTTGGTCAAACCCCAATTTAAGATCATTCTTAGATTACAAACTTTTGGGGGGCAAGGTCTGTCTTTGTTCTGCATTTCTTCAGTGCCTAGAGCAGTGGGGTCTTGGGCAAGATGAGAGCTCATCAGTGCTTTAACAATACACACAATAAGTAAAAACAGTACATACTCTATATCTTCAAAAAGTATCCACTTTATGCCCTTATTTTGAGAGGCCCACTGCACCCCAGTAAATGCTTGAAAAATGTAGTAAAAAAATCACCCAAATTGCAAAACTAATGCAGTCAGTTTGACACAAGTACATAATGGCAGAATTTGCATGATTAAAACTGAAGGGAAACCCACTCTGTTTGAAATTGCTTCACCAGCACTGAAACTAACATGGATCAGAGAGATGTAACCAGTTCATGCACAGCATCTTAACAGAATACGGAAGGAAAATATTGTGGAATAGATGGTACAGTGACTCCATGAACAGCTTCTCATTTCCATCTCCTATTTTTAGGTGTAGGATGAACAGGGCAGAGGAAGAGAATTGCTGCTTTTTGTGCTGGCCTACTCATTTGAAAACATATAGATCAGGTGGATTAATTTAATTGTAACCCAAAGTCTTAGATTTCCCCTATGGCTCTTTCAGTTTCCCAAATGGCTGATGCATGAAATTAAAAGAGTAAAGGATGGGATTTGAGAACAGAAAACAGCGCTGTTTAAAAGACAGACTGTCCCAGTGTTTTTTTTCTTTTTTTCCCTTTGTAACAAGGAGAGCAAAAATACACATCCAAAGTGGGAGAAAAGAGGTCAGAGGGGATTAGAAAGCACAGTCTTCCAAGTTTGCTTCTGTTCTGCCAATTGATACATTAGGTTATTTAAGAAGTGGTAAATTCTGCAATAGAAAACAGGCAGCAGAAAACACGGGGATCATCATCTCCTCCCAGTGGCATTGAGGTCTGTACAGTCTCAGTCTCTTCCTTCAGGATGAAGAGCGTAGCCTCCTCACACTGTTACTACCTTTTAGTGTGAAAAACGTGTTCTTTAGACACTGAGCGCTGGAATTCAGAAGGCTCCTATTTTGCTAGGCTAAAAGGAACTCAAATATTCCAGTGCAACCTCGTATACAAATTTATACTGTTCCTGAAAGAGAGAGAGAAAACAGTGATACAATGATGCAGGAGAACTCTTATTATTTTGCCTGGTACTGAGTTCCTCCCAACTCTCCCCATATCTACCCCAGCTGAAGCAGGATCAAGCTCCAACATTTGATAATTTATACGCTTAAATCACACTTCACCAGGATCTAGCATGGACACTGCCCAGAAATGTGCAAAGCCGCAGGAAAGAAGAGATAACCACAGAAACACTCATGATACTGAATATTCATGCTTGCTCCTACTACACCTAATGCATACACCTGAGGCAAAGATTTCACTCTGATTAATATAATGATTTAATTAATATGAACCCTGAAGTACCTTACTGGATTTTTTACACATCTTTATTCCCTTTGCATGCTGATCAGAGGGGAAGGGACTTACCAGTGATTCCACCATGTTGGATTTGTTATTTCGTAATGTCTTTACTATATGGAATACATCAATGATATTTTGCTGCTGAATCATTTCACAGACACTGCAGATGGCACAGAAAGTGCCACTGCGCCCACCACCATTCCTAGGCAGAGAAGAAAAGAGGTAGTTTACAAAGCCATGCAGGGATCGGGTCATGGAGACAAAAATGCTTTCCCAGAGGAAACCGCATATACCAAATACTGATACCACATGTAGATCCCTTCTCTTAGTATGAAACCTCACAGGATTTATTTTAAGAAATGGTTTGAAAAATGTGAAAGCCTCTCACAGGTTAGACTTTAGGTATACAACTAGGAAGGCTGCCATTCATTTAACCTCCGTGGCCCAGTTCCCTCACTTCTCAAGTAGGAAAATCTTATATTAACTTTTAATCTTGTGAGACTGAATTCATTTGTTTGTAAAGAGTCTAAGGGCCTTGTTACACACTGCACTTTGAGCTGCTCAAATGCTGATCGGTGTTAGTGCTAGTTCAAATTTGGAGCACTCGTACCTTAAGGCTAAAGCCCTTCTCTGACTGTCCCCCATCTGCACAGCTGTGACTTGCCACTGGAGGGCTGGTGAGAAGGGGCCTGACTAGGAGCTACAGCTGTGAGTCGTTATTACAAGGCTGGTGAGCCAGGACAGGTTTCTATCCCTACTCTAGGTCAGTGGTTCTGGACCTTTTTGGACTCAAGGCCCCCTTTACGCCCAACCTGCAGCCCCTAGGCCCTGCCAGTGCCCTTCACTCCCAACCCACGGCCCTCTACCCCCCCACCCCCACCCCTGCTGGTGCGATTCACATCTGACCTGCAGCCCTCTGGCCCTGATGGTGCCCCTCACTCCTGAACCAGAGACCCCTGGCCCTGGCAGCATGTCCCCCAGGTCCATTACTGTACCTGATGCTGGAGGTGTGCTTGGTGCAGGAGTTCTGGCAGTGGCAGCAATTAGCATCACCACCCTACTCTGCCCTACCATGCTGGGTCCTGCTAGGCAGTCTACAGCCCCATATCCAGTGGGAGGTGGGGTATGTGCCCCCACTACCTCCCTGATGTGTCACCTATGCCCCCCACCCCCAACCTGACTTATCTGCAAGGAGCTGTGGGATCTGTTCTCCACCACTGTCTGGCTGCCATATGCAAGCACACGCATGCACACATGCACATGGAGCCCCTTGCCATAACAGCCTCCTCCCACTCCTCCCAGCCCCAAACAGCCCCTTGCAGGCTACAAGAGTGTCAGCTTGCAAGAGGAAACCCACTATTTCCTATGTTCTCTTTCTTTAAAGTAGAAAATATGTCTTTTTCTGTGAATCTGGAGATGGCAGCAGCGGCAGACTGAGTCCAGGAGTGGGCTACCCCAGCTGACCTTGGAGATCACAACTGAACCAAATCCTCAGCCCCACGGATGCCCCTTAAGTCTGCTTGTGGCCCTCCGGGGGGAGGCAGACCCCTAGATGAGAACCACTGCTCTATTTGATAGAATGTGGAGAGATAACGGGATGGAGATGGATAATGAAGTGGGAGGTGGAAAGGAAATGGGGGTGAAATGAAGAAAGTAGGCCAATGAAGGATAAAATTAAAAGAAGTGAAAAAAAAAAAGAATTTAAAAAGAAATAAAGAGGAAGTAAATTAAAGAAGATCTTATAGTTTAATAAATTGAGATTTGGGATTGAGGTGTGAGGGATGTTGGTCATGCTTCCCAGGGTGGCTAGGAGGTAAGATCAGTGAGGGAAGGTGTTTTTGGAGGAGATATTGTACCTGTCTCAGGAAGGAAACCCCAGCTCATGGGGACCCAATCTGGTCCTCTACCTTGTTCCCCTGTCCCCTACCATAGACCCCACTCCTGGACCCATCCATGCCCTGCAACCTGGCTAGCAGGCATATGCTCTGCAGGCTGTTTGCACAGGGTTACACCTCTAGAGGTGGGAAGGTTACACCCCTGGGGGCTGGAAGGGGACTTGACTTGGTGCCAGAACCACCCTCTGGGCAGTAGAGTTCAGGAAGGTGGAACATTTGTCCACATAGTACAGGAGGGTTGGGGAGGGGACACTGCATTCTGCGATTCTGGAGGCCTTCACCTTGGGCAGCTCATCTATGGGGACTTGCCACGCATTAATGGACCATGATCTGGGTAACAGAGATCAGAGATAAACCTGTTCTGGAGTGGCATAAATTTTAACCTGCCTAAAGTGTGTTTAAAACTAGTTTTAAGTGTTAAAATATGAACAAATCCAGGGGTTAAGAGTTCCAGGAGCTGCCTAAAATTAATATGTAACAGGGACCTAAGAAGATAAAATTTTCCTGTAGGGAAGCTCAACATAGTACTAATGGACTAGTCTTGTTCTTAGGATCAGTTGAGGACTATGGTAGGATAACCAGACAGTATAAAGCATCAGTGTTTTGGTAACTAGGGGTGCACTGATAGAGATTTTAGGGGCCAGTACCAATACCTGATTTTTAAGGAGGCATATCGGACAATGCGGATTCACCTGCCATTGTGTGCACCCGGATGGGGGCACGGGGGTGGGTGTCTGTCTCCAGAACTGCGCAGGGTGCGGACGAGTCAGGCTGCAGCTGTGGGCTGGGGCCAGGGCTGCACAGAGCTCTTCCTGGCAGGGGCTGGGCAGGGCTGTGCTTGGGGCAGGCAACAGTGCTAGTGAGACTGAATTCATTTGTTTGTAAAGAGTCTAAGGGCCTTGTTACACACTGCACTTTGAGCTGCTCAAATGCTGATCGGTGTTAGTGCTAGTTCAAATTTGGAGCACTCGTACCTTAAGGCTAAAGCCCTTCTCTGACTGTCCCCCATCTGCACAGCTGTGACTTGCCACTGGAGGGCTGGTGAGAAGGGGCCTGACTAGGAGCTACAGCTGTGAGTCGTTATTACAAGGCTGGTGAGCCAGGACAGGTTTCTATCCCTACTCTAGGTCAGTGGTTCTGGACCTTTTTGGACTCAAGGCCCCCTTTACGCCCAACCTGCAGCCCCTAGGCCCTGCCAGTGCCCTTCACTCCCAACCCACGGCCCTCTACCCCCCCACCCCCACCCCTGCTGGTGCGATTCACATCTGACCTGCAGCCCTCTGGCCCTGATGGTGCCCCTCACTCCTGAACCAGAGACCCCTGGCCCTGGCAGCATGTCCCCCAGGTCCATTACTGTACCTGATGCTGGAGGTGTGCTTGGTGCAGGAGTTCTGGCAGTGGCAGCAATTAGCATCACCACCCTACTCTGCCCTACCATGCTGGGTCCTGCTAGGCAGTCTACAGCCCCATATCCAGTGGGAGGTGGGGTATGTGCCCCCACTACCTCCCTGATGTGTCACCTATGCCCCCCACCCCCAACCTGACTTATCTGCAAGGAGCTGTGGGATCTGTTCTCCACCACTGTCTGGCTGCCATATGCAAGCACACGCATGCACACATGCACATGGAGCCCCTTGCCATAACAGCCTCCTCCCACTCCTCCCAGCCCCAAACAGCCCCTTGCAGGCTACAAGAGTGTCAGCTTGCAAGAGGAAACCCACTATTTCCTATGTTCTCTTTCTTTAAAGTAGAAAATATGTCTTTTTCTGTGAATCTGGAGATGGCAGCAGCGGCAGACTGAGTCCAGGAGTGGGCTACCCCAGCTGACCTTGGAGATCACAACTGAACCAAATCCTCAGCCCCACGGATGCCCCTTAAGTCTGCTTGTGGCCCTCCGGGGGGAGGCAGACCCCTAGATGAGAACCACTGCTCTATTTGATAGAATGTGGAGAGATAACGGGATGGAGATGGATAATGAAGTGGGAGGTGGAAAGGAAATGGGGGTGAAATGAAGAAAGTAGGCCAATGAAGGATAAAATTAAAAGAAGTGAAAAAAAAAAAGAATTTAAAAAGAAATAAAGAGGAAGTAAATTAAAGAAGATCTTATAGTTTAATAAATTGAGATTTGGGATTGAGGTGTGAGGGATGTTGGTCATGCTTCCCAGGGTGGCTAGGAGGTAAGATCAGTGAGGGAAGGTGTTTTTGGAGGAGATATTGTACCTGTCTCAGGAAGGAAACCCCAGCTCATGGGGACCCAATCTGGTCCTCTACCTTGTTCCCCTGTCCCCTACCATAGACCCCACTCCTGGACCCATCCATGCCCTGCAACCTGGCTAGCAGGCATATGCTCTGCAGGCTGTTTGCACAGGGTTACACCTCTAGAGGTGGGAAGGTTACACCCCTGGGGGCTGGAAGGGGACTTGACTTGGTGCCAGAACCACCCTCTGGGCAGTAGAGTTCAGGAAGGTGGAACATTTGTCCACATAGTACAGGAGGGTTGGGGAGGGGACACTGCATTCTGCGATTCTGGAGGCCTTCACCTTGGGCAGCTCATCTATGGGGACTTGCCACGCATTAATGGACCATGATCTGGGTAACAGAGATCAGAGATAAACCTGTTCTGGAGTGGCATAAATTTTAACCTGCCTAAAGTGTGTTTAAAACTAGTTTTAAGTGTTAAAATATGAACAAATCCAGGGGTTAAGAGTTCCAGGAGCTGCCTAAAATTAATATGTAACAGGGACCTAAGAAGATAAAATTTTCCTGTAGGGAAGCTCAACATAGTACTAATGGACTAGTCTTGTTCTTAGGATCAGTTGAGGACTATGGTAGGATAACCAGACAGTATAAAGCATCAGTGTTTTGGTAACTAGGGGTGCACTGATAGAGATTTTAGGGGCCAGTACCAATACCTGATTTTTAAGGAGGCATATCGGACAATGCGGATTCAATTTCTGATAAAGCTGCATGTAGCTGGTAAGTCTGTTGTGGTGAAAGGGGAGTGGAAAGGGAATGGATGTGGGGGTGCAGATCAAGGCCCCTGCGGTGAGGGAGAGAGTGGAACTTGGGCAGGGGCTGGGGCAGCCAGCTCAGCCAGGGCAGTGCAGGGTGTGGGATGGAGCCATGCTCATCTGGGGGCATGGGGTGGGTGGCAGCTCCTGCCATTGTGTGCACCCGGATGGGGGCACGGGGGTGGGTGTCTGTCTCCAGAACTGCGCAGGGTGCGGACGAGTCAGGCTGCAGCTGTGGGCTGGGGCCAGGGCTGCACAGAGCTCTTCCTGGCAGGGGCTGGGCAGGGCTGTGCTTGGGGCAGGCAACAGTGCTAGAAGAAGGACTACGGTGGGGGGGGGTGAAGCCACCCCAAATTAAGCCATAGACTCTCCCCCCCCAACCGTGCCCCAGCACCACCACCTCTCTCCCTGAGAACAGCCGGGCCCAGATCCAGATCCTCCCCACCACGTGCCAGAAAGAGCCTGTCACAGCCTGGTCCTGCACCCTTCCTTGCCCTGGCTGGGCAGTGCCTACCCCAGCCCCTACCCCAGACACAGCCTCACTCCCTCCCTCACCATAGGGGGGGTGTTAATCTGCCCCCCAATGCACCTTCCCTCCCCTTCCACCACAACAGACTTACAAACTGGATGCAGCTCTCCAAGCTGCTGGGCTGTGCACCTCGTTGCGTGCATGCTGCACCGCAGCTGCGAATATGCATAGGCATTTATCGGACAAATTATCAGGCCAATTTCTGATAAATCAATTTTCCTTATATCGGTACCGATCCAATATTGGACTGATGTATCGGTGAACCTCTACTGTTTACCACATAATTTTCAATAAAAATGGCACCTTACTATGATCAATTTCAGCTATTAGATTTCTTTCTGTCATGTACACTGTTTAATCTAGCCTTTCCAGTTCAGGAGACAGCTGTCTTATCTGATTTCCATATCTATAACTGACTGTTCATCCACCACACGCTGGATTAAAAGTATTTCTTGTTCTACTTACAGACAGTGAACAACAGTGCGTCCATCTCTCCCATCATACTGCTCCTGCCACTTCTCCAGCCTCCTAACCACCTTCAGAAGGGAGCGTTTGGAAGGAGGGGTGTCCCTGTATGCTGGCCAGCCAATGTATTGCAAGTGCTGCACTATACGATATCCATCCTGGGGCTAAAACATAAGTTATTCATTTTCATGATGCCATACGAAGCAGAGAGGACAGCAGGGTGACAATGGTTGCTGGTTACATATAGATTCGTTCTATTGAATTTGGCCTCACAAATATTTATTCATTCTTACTAATCAGCAGGGTATGTTCACAAGCACATGACTAACTAAGGTACAACTGAAAGAAAGGACACTGGAGCTGGATACAAGCTGTTTTTATACAGAAAGAAGAACGTCAGGAGAATTTTGATGATCTCAGGTTTTATAAAGCAGAGGAGGACATGCGACTGCTGAGATCCATATTTTCATCAGGGAGTGAAGCCATAGCCTAGTGGAAGCATGTATATTTTTCCCCTTTGCCTGTTTTGAAGGCTGGCAGTGCCCTATCAGAGGCAAAGCAGGCTTCAAAACATCTGTAGGGCATGAAAGGAAAGAAGCTGGTGAAAAATTCTCATGAGGATTTCACCAATGTCAAGCAGAGACCTGTTTCAGTTTGGTAACAACATAACCAAGTTGTCACGTAGACTTGGGTTTCAGAATCAGACTGATACACAAAACAGGATGGAGGTGTCATTTCTAGAGGCCTGCCAGGATCACCATTTCTAATAGTGAGAGGAATAGTCAGGGTGGTCCTGGTGGGAGGGCAGGGGTGGCAATTGGGGTGACTGCCCGGGCCTCACACATTGGGTGGCCCCACACACAGTGCCGTAAAGGCCATGCCGTGGCTGCCATGCACTGCCACTGCCGAGTGCCATCAGCTCTGCCACCACTGAGCGCTGCCGGGTCCAGCCGCTCCCCCCGGCACAGGCTGATATGCCCCAGACCCCGAACACCCCTGGGGACAACTCTGTGAATAGTCAATATGGAAAGGGTGTCTAGCTACATAGAACTCTGCCAAAACAAGAAAATGAATATTATAGTTGCCCACTACAGCAATGCAGCAACAAGTCATGGTTTCACTGCACAAATACAATGCCCAGCCAGCCAGCAGGCAGTGAATCTAAATTTAGATGCCACTCCTCCTGTGAAGCCCTGTACAAATGCTTGACAGAGAAGAGAAGATAACAATATCCTAGTCATGTGACTAAAATTGATGATAACTTTATACAGAGTATTACATAACTAAGGTAATTTGCCCTCAGAGATATGTAGGAAATGCTATTCCAGGTATGCACAGAATTCCAGTTCATGTTATTCACCTCTGATTTCAGCAAATAGTTTTCCTGCTCAAGTGCACTGCAACTAATTCTGGAGTGGAATTTTATACTTGGCCTGCAGATTGGTCTCCTTGGACCACATACCTCATATCCCTCTAATGGGTTCTCTCTCAAATGAGCCACAACATGTGGTTTACAGAACAGGACTGATGGATGAATAAATGGGGCACCTGAGGCTTAACTGATCTTACCCTGGCCATGTTGCAGATCCGGAATATCCTGTTGATGATATCCTCATCAATGTCTGCTGAAACAAACTCCACTTGGATTGGCCCATAACAACAGGATGTTTTCTCTGGCCAATACTGCATGCAGAGCTAGTGAATGTACAACAGAAATAGAAGGCAAGTCAAATGAAGACTAGGAAATTTACTGTCAATCCTTTATCTCCAACTCACATCTACTTTGAGAACCGTAATCTGCTCCCAGTATAATATAGGACATTTATTCAGAAGGAACTCCTTCTGTTGCAATTTAAGTTTTCTGTGATGTAAGCATGAATGAAAAAGGTTAATTTCTTGAAAATCCACCTTTTTGAGTACAATTGATAACAGATGGAATTTTGGGGTCCAAAGGTCAACTAAAGCGATTGCTAGGTGGGTACTTCTGCAGGGGTACAGATTTAAAAATAAAAAAGTCTGTAGGTGAAGATAATATGAAGCATGGAAGTTCTGCGTTGAGAATTAATGAGAAAACAGTGTAAATACCAAGAGGATTCATCTTAATGCAAGCCAAGTGGAACTTTATTTTCATGTGCTGCCAACTTTTCTTCATTTGGATTGTAGCAGCAAATAGAGATGGACAGATCAGATTGCTTAAAAAAAAGTGCATTTCAAACTTCAAAGGGAATCAGAACTGAAATGTGGCTGGTTTGGTTTATTTGGTTTTTGTTGTTGTTGTTGCTTTTCTGTAAACTTAGGGAAAAAAAGCACATGCTGGTTTTGGCTGAATTAAGCAGCACTAAAATACTGCAAGGTAAACTAGAATCAGAGTTGCTGCAACCTGGTTAGATACAGATGGTACCAAAATCTTGGATGAAATCTCATTAAAAGATGTTTTATGTTAAGATTTTAAGGTTCGAAAGTTTCAAAAAGCTAGTGATTCGTATTAGAACCTTTGGAGATTTCTCTGGACTGGAATTTAAAACCTGTCCAGGTTTTATCATTGTTACCAAGAATCTTGAGGATGTACAAGTGAGTTGCATCATGTTTGTTTGAACTCTCAATATATCTTCATACATAGGGGCTAGAAACTGGTTGGGAAGTAATTGTATACTACATCTTCATGCTTGTATTTTTTTTTTGGGGGGTTGGGGGGGGCAGAAGTAAGTCAGTATGTTCACAAGCTTCCATTCTTTGGTTTAATTCCACACCCATGCATTCAGGTAAGCTCAGAGATCCTTTCATTTATTTCAGAGAAAGATTTTTTCTAGAGAAATGCTCTAAGGGAAAAAAATATATACAGAGCCCAACTGAGGTGGAAAAAAAAGAGTAAATCCTACTGCAAAATTAAAATAACCATTTTTATAAAGGCCTTAGAGATCCGTACACACACAATTTTATTTTTGCATGGAACTGCTGCATTTGTGTTTTCAGGTGGGTCACATGTGCCCATCCTGGGTAAAATACCCTATTCATGAACTATTTCTGTGAAATTAAGGAAAGTAGGCATACAAAATACACGTGTAAAACTGCACGGAACTACAAACCACTTTGTGAAAATCAGGTCTATATTGCTTTCCAGTTTAAAATTAAGTCAGTATATATTTGAGTAACAACAACATCTCCTTTAGTATATGGATATCCAGTTTTCTGGGTTTTATATAGTGGCTGTTAGAGCCGTAACTCATTGGGAATTCTGTGTTGCCAACCTGGCTAGCAAAGAATGTGCCTCCATCCTGCATTAATGCATTTAGTATCATTGATGTTTCTGCAGAATGCAATACTGTCATCATGTCACACACTGGTCTCGATAATTGAAGTTTAAAACTGGCAGGCTGTCTTCTAATTTGGTAATTATCATGGGGTATAAATTGTGTTGATCTGATAAAGCTGTATGGCTATGTAACTAGGATGGTGCTGTATAATGCTAATTTGCTGAAAACATATCATGAGGCAGAAAAATTCACTCTCTAGAGTAACAGTATATTCATCACATATTATATAAGATTCAGGGAATATACATTTCTATAACAATCCTTGGGCTAATGGAATTTGTTGCCTTTCATCCAGGTCCTAGATCAATTGACAGTAGACCCCAGACTGACATAATTAACAATTTTGAGTTAGCAATGTGCCTTGCCAAATCTCCTTTTCTTCTAGTTAAGCATCTCTGTTAAAAACAAAACAAAACAAAACAAAACAAAACTAAATGGTAGGGAAAACAGCAGAGCAAAAAAGGGTGGTATAGGTAGAGGGTAGCCAAGAAAAATACAGAATCTGTAATGATGGAGGATTTCATTTTTTCCAGAGACCGAATATGAAATAGCTAAGGCAGGGTATAGCTTATATTTCCAGAGAATGTGCAGCATTTTTTACTTAACAGCCTTTTTTGGGCAATGAACAAGATTAAAAGCCACTTTGGATTCAATCCCAGGACATAAAAGGAGACTGGATGAACCAGACAGAAGATAACAAGCCCACGGGAATCAGAGATCCCAGGAAAATTGGATTTGAGACTTCAGAGACTCAGGACTCAGTCACCCTAAGTGCTTGGACTTTAGAAAGGCTGAACTAAGGACCACCTTACTGCAGAACAGACTCAAATTCACCCTGTTTGGAAAATCCCCCTGATGAGCACATGATGTTTTTTTCCACTAACACACGTGAAGAGAGTTACACACTTGCTTCCTTCAAGTGAGGACAGATAGCAAGAAGCAAATGAAGGATGAAGCCAGAAAACACCGAGTGAGTGATGGTTCATTTTCTGCTGTCTAACAAGAACTACAACATGTGAAGTTGCAGTGCCAAAAAACCATATCTGAGAATACATGTATAATAATCCTTTTTATTGAAAAGCTGGTTAATGTATCATCAGATGCACTGAAAGTTTCAGTGTGCTTCTCACCCCTAGTACTGAAAATAATTTTAGAATAGCCGGTCAAGTAAACAATTTATAGGAGGAGGAAAAAAAAGGTAGCAAAATTTTTTTCAATGGTTTCCCCTTTTCCCTCTTGTCTTTTTGTTCATTTGAGAAGTATATTAAATCAGTTTCTCATCAGGAGTGGCTGTTGTTATTAGGAATTTGGTGTTTAACCTTGGTTAATGCACTCATAACAGCTAGTGCTTCTTCAGAATCATATCTGGATTATTTAAATCTATCAAGTTTGCAAATTTAGACTGGTAATCTAAGGAAAAAAGGCTCTGTTAGGTGACTGTAAATACGCCTTGCTTCTGATCTTTTGGAAATACTATGAGAACAGGTTTGTTTTGTTGACAGAGTTATAGTATTTCTGTTCTTGTCTCAGCTGAAAAATGACGGTCAAAAATGAAAAACAACAGTGGGAAGTAGTGAATCAGGCTGTTTGGAACCACAAAAAATTAATCAGTCTGAGATCTGGGTAAAGATTTAGGATCAAGTCCACAAAGGTATTAAGGCATCTAACATCCACTGATTGATTACATTCTGAATTGTTGGCCTATTCCAACCAGTTTCCTTTTTGCCACAACTTTTTTGCTAGGCATAAGCAAGGCTGTAAATTAATGAAATTCCTTTATGTCTGTGAATAATACTACTTGATAGAGCTATTAAAAATCCACCTACCTGTGCAGCATCCATTTCATTCAACATCACTATGGAGGAGCAGTTGTAATCAAACACCAGCCTCCAGAAGTCTGCTATGGTATTTGGTAAAGGGTGCTGGGTTACAATAAAGGCAGCAGGTTGCTTGTGGCTCTAACAAAAGAATAAGATTACTTAAAAAAATCAATCACCTTTTATTCAGATGAATATTAAACCCGGGAGGCTAAAACTAGGCAATCTGAGCCATTTAACCAGATTATACAAATTCACACATCCTCTTCCTTGTTATCGCTGTGTGCTGAATGAAGCTTTCATAATGGATACTTTTGCTCCCAATGAAGACATTTCATTACAGATGTGTCACAAGAACAGAGATTATCCATATACATTATTTATGTTTTGGGAGTCAGCAAATAATAATAATAATAATAATAATTAGCAAGAAAACTGACTGTTATTCTTTTTTGCTGCAGTAGACTCTAGAGGCCAGGAGACGAGCTAACCCTCTCCTTGATTTTTTTCTCTGGGAGCAGAGAACAGAAAAGCTGGCACACTTGGATGAGAAACCATGCTTTAAGGGAAACGTTGCAGGATAGTATACAGGGTTACAGAGTTCTAGTCCAGACTCTTCTCTGTGATTTTGGATAAAGCCACAGCTCTTTCTAGATTCCTTATGTTCCACAGAACTATAATCCCTACCTCTTTAGGATATTGGAAGGTTTAACATTTGCAAAGCACTTTGAGCTCACAGGATAATAGCTTATTACTAATGCATTTTTTTTTTGTGCATGGCAGACATAAGTACACCCCCCTCTGATGTACAATTCTGGACACTGTACATCCATGAGAGAGGACAAGAATCAAGATGAGCAATAATTCTTGAAAAGTACAAATTAAGATTTTGATTAAAGAAAAAAATACTGAAGCTGTAGCATGACTGAGACATAGGGAGACAATTTTATCTTCATGTGTCAGCAGTGGGTAGGAGAGCTTGGCATGCTTTATTTTGTGAGTGGGAGTTTTATAGTGCAACATATCCAGTCTCCTGGCTAATACTTTTGAGGGCTGGCTGAATCATAGCTCCACCAAATGTGTACATGTGCAGGTAGGTGGTAGGGCAGGTGGTAGAGAGAAGGAAAAAGGTAGCTGAGTTTTCATGAGATGACAGATTAAGGGGTGGATGAGGAGACCTCTGGGGAAAGTAAAAAAAAATGAGCAGCACTGAACCCAAGTGGCCCCAAAATCCATGAAGCAAAGTAGGCAGCCAGGCTTTACAACACACTGAAAGAAATAGCAACAAATAAAGGCAAGATAGGGTGGAGTGGCTGTAGGATACACACTCTATTCTAAACTGAAAATAGTAGGCATGTGGAGGAAAGAAAGGGGGCTGGTAGATGTTCACTTATGGCAATATGAAATCTAATCCTTCATCCCAATGATCATGCCTCCTAGCATGAGGTGTAATGGTTGAGACTGGGATTCAAATCCCAATTATGTCACTGTCTGCTGGATTTGGGTGGGGAGGGGGAAGTTAATTGACTCCACCTGCCTGGCAGCAGCAAATCCAGAGGTTCCTTGGTGTGACCCTGGGATAGGGAAGCCTTTCCCTGATCCTGGGGTCTCAATGGACAACTGAAAATTGTGTGTGCAGCTTGGCTGCACATGTGGTTTTTACATCCCCCATTGCAGAGGCACCCTGGGATTAAGGAGCCTCCCCCCAATATTGGGATACCCATGGTTAGGATGCATAACTGCCTTGCCTTTAAAGTACAAGGTATTTTAAAGTGCCTTGCTCCACAGCTCTGGGGACCTGCAGGGAAAGGTAGTTAACATGCAAGGTTGTGGGGAGCCCCTGAAGTGACCTGCCATTTTAAAATACTTTGTCCCACACCCTCTACAGGGTCTGCAGGACAAGGAAGAAAAGGCTATCTGGCATTAGGATTGATACATTCCTGGTGGGGGGATCTTCTTGGCCCTGCTCCCCTCACTCCCCAAGCTTTGGAGCCCACTCCCCTAGCAGTCTATTTTTGGCAATGGTACTGATGCTGTCTCAATCCTGATGCCAAATTCTTTCCCAGCACAGTGCTGTGATACCCAAAAGCTTGCCTACATCTATTCTAACCAGGCAATTGGTCTAATAAGATATATCACCCACAAGAATTCTTAAGACAAAAGTATCTTTTAGAAGCCAGCAACACATTTTTGCTCGCGTGTGAACAGTGTACAATTAGCATGGCACTGCTATAGTTTTGAGATGTCAGCCAAAGCAAACCCTTCTTCATTTGACCCATTTTTCAACCCTGGAAAGGAACAGGAACTAACAACCTTGACCCACAGTAGGACTCCCAGTCCTACTAGCATGGAGTCTGTGTTTTACTTACATCCATGAGCGCAGCATTGATGTAGTTGCTTGATTCACCATCCACAGAGATGAGGAAGGGGAGGCACCGGTCCAAGGGCAGCACATCCATGCAGCGATTTTTGTCATGGTTCCTTGGCAACAGACCAATGCTGCAATCTTCTGGCCGAACACGTGGTGTCACAATATTGAGGGTCTGTATGCACAGGAGAGAGAGATGCAAGTGAAGTACCTTAGAACTTACCTTCAGGAATTGGATCTTTAAATACAGAATACACATATTTAGCACACACTTTGCAACCTGTTCTTTCTGTTTTGGAAAAAAAGGAATGGCCCATTCGGTTGGGCCTTTGAAGCTTCAGAAACATGGCAGTGTTGATTTGGGACTTTGTTTTGGCCTTTGTAAAGGTAGGGAGTAGCCACCCAGTTAAGTTTGGTTGTGCATCCAAACTTCCTGAAAGCTTGGGGTTGTTCAAAATGAGGATTTTGCTTTGAACCCATCTCTGATGTTGAAACAGATAGTTCAGTATAAAAGAAAAAAAAAGTACCTCTTGAATAACTTTTTCTACAGGTATTTAGAGCTCGTCCCTGCTGTCAGATGAAATCAGACATCTATTGCATACTCTTTTGTTATTGTATGCAACAAACTAGTAGAAGCAGTGCTAGACAAGTGTCTCTAGTGGGTTATGGAATAGAGAAAATCCCACACAACTTACTGATTCGTTTGATGTGCTGGCTGGGGAAATTTTTAGCTACTTGCACGATTTCACAATGATTACACTCTTAATTCATACAACACAATTTTATTTTAAAATTCGTTGCTACGTATATAACACTACTTAGCTTTAAGAAATACCACAAACATTAAGAACACAATAACTACATATATCAGAAACAATGCTCCGAATGCACTTCCTTCCCAAACAATGCTATAAGAATTAGTATTACATAAACAACTACAATTACAACTAAAAGTTAAATTTGAATCACTACTATTATTTTCATAATATACTTACAATCCTAGAATTCCGAGAAGCCAAACACCTAAATATGCTTTCATTCCTCAGTAGTACAATTTAATGGGTTGGCCTCAGTAGTACGGTTCAATGGGCTGGCCTCAGCAATACGGTTCAATGGGCTGGCCTCAATACTGATAGGACTAAGTCCCCTTCCTTCAGTCCCTTTCGGGTGCTCCGCGGCTTCAGCGTGAACTAAGAGATTCGTGTTCACAGAGAGGGTGGTTCAGGTGATCAGTCTGATCCAGCCTACACTTGCGATTCTTCCTTCGTTGTTCTGCAAGTGAGGTTACCTCCAAATTGGGACAGTAGGTTACAGTTTTTATTGAGTGAGTTGCCATCTTGGGCCCCTCCTACCCAAACCTGTCACTACTCCCAAATTTGGGCTCAGATCTTACTCAACAGATTCTTTTGCTTGGTAATTAGTTTATTTTGTTGATCATTTAATTATTTTGAGGAATTTCCATATCACTGAATTGACTCATAGGTTTTGATTTCTTGGAATGTGGGATGTTTGCTTAAGGGTCATTTTTAGGTTAACTTTGTTAAAGGCCTCTAAAGATAAAATTCAAGAGTTAAGACTTTGAGCAAAGTCAGGACCTTCTGCACATAGACCAAAACAATGGCCTAGATAAGAAGATAAATCTTGTCTTCTTCCTAAACTGGCTAATGGGCAACTATTATAAGCATTCAAATATTACATTCAATATGACAACAAGGTCAGACTGTAAGTTGATTGGAGGCTTTCCATTTACTTCAGTGAAAGTTGTTTGAGGTTCAAGCTTATTATAGGTGTTGCAATAGTGCTGTATTGAATAAAATGTAGTTAATACTCCCCCCCCCTCTTTTTTCAAGTTGTTTGTAAAGTACTCTGGGATCATTTAGAATGAAAAAAACACTGGACAACACAGATATAGCTTGGAGCTGTTTTAACACCCTGCATTCTGCAAGTCTCCAGCAAACATCATTAAGGTTCAGTTTAAACTCAACATTTTGCAGGATCATGCCCTATCTTTTGGTATCACATCTAGGAAACCTATGATGATTTCATCTGTCAAATCCGCCCCCCCCCCCCACACACAACCAAAGGTTCACTCCTAATATATCAGAAAAGTTTAATATTCTTCTCTCATTTAGATTGAAGATGGGTGTCAACGCTACAGCAAGAGCCATATTTTTTTACCCAGTTTCTGAGTCTACACCCAGAGATATCAGGTCACCCCCCCCCCCCCCCCACACACAACCAAAGGTTCACTCCTAATATATCAGAAAAGTTTAATATTCTTCTCTCATTTAGATTGAAGATGGGTGTCAACGCTACAGCAAGAGCCATATTTTTTTACCCAGTTTCTGAGTCTACACCCAGAGATATCAGGTCTCACATTCTTTTATACCTCCCCAGGGTAGAAGAATATATTTAGCATTCAGACAAAACCCTGGGTTTCAGTTTTGGGTGTACTGATTTTGTCTGGTTTCCATTCCCGTGGATATTCTCAGAACACATAATTGTATCTTAGAAACATAGCATGAGAGAGAGAAATAATTTTAAATTAGCATAAAGTCTATGCATGCAAATCTTATTTTGGGTCATGCCAGCCTTTGGTAGAGACCATAAGCAGGCCTCACTTTACAAGTCACTACTAACCCCTGGGATATTGTTCTCAGCCTTTTATCCTTAACTGGCCCTGATCCTGCTTGAGGGAGAGCATTATTTTAAATCAGAGAATCATAGAAAATTAGGGTTGGAAGGGACCTCAGGAGGTCATCTAGTCCAACGCCCTGCTCAAAGCAGGACCATCCCCAACTAGATCATCCCAGCCAAGGCTTTGTCTAGCCACTACATCTTAAAAACCTGTTCCAGTGTTTTACTACTGAGAAAATTTACTACTGAGAAAATTCTTCCTAATATCTAATCTAAACTTGACTTGCTGCAACTTAAGACCACTGCTCCTTGTTCTGTCATCTGCCACCACTGAGAACCATTTAGCTCCATCCTCTTTCAACCCCACTTCAGATAGTTGAAGGCTATTAAACCCCCTCTCAGTCTTCTATACTCTAGACTAAATAAGCCCCCCAGTTTCCTCAGCCTCTTCTCAGAAGTCATGTGCCCAGCCCCCAAACCATTTTTGTAGCCCTCTGCTGGACTCTCTTCAATTTGTTCATGTTCTTTCTGTAGTGGGGGGCCCCAAAACTGAACACAGTACTCCAGATGTGGCTTGACCAGTGCTAAATAGAGGGCAATAATCACGTCCCTCGACTGGCTCGCAACATTCCTACCAATGCAGCCCAGTTTGCTGTTAGCCTTTTTGGCAACATGGGCACACTGTTGGCTCATATTCAACTTACTGTTCACTTTAACCCCCACATCCTTTTCTGCAGAGCTGCTGCCCAGCCAGTCAGGCATCAGCCTGTTCTGGTGCATGGGATTGTTCTGACTTGAGTGCAGGACTTTGCACTTGTCCTTGTTGAACCTCATGAGATTCCTTTTGGCTTGGCCCAATCCTCCAATCTGTCTAGGTCACTCTGAATCCTAGCCCTACCTTCCAGTGTATCTACTTCTCCCCACAGCTTGGTGTCATCTGCAAACTTGCTGCGGTTGCACTCTATGGCATCTTCCAGGTCATTGATTAAGATAGTAAACAAAAGTGGCCCCAAAACCAACCCCTTAGGCACTCCACTTGATACTGGCTGTCAACTAGACATTGAGCCATTGACTACTACCCTCTGAGCCCAATGCTTCAGCCAGTTTTTTATCAATCTCACAGTCCATTCATCCAGCCTGTACTTCCTTATTTTGCCTGTGAGAATGTTGTGGGAGACCGTATCAAAAGCCTTGCTAAAATCAAGGTACTATACATCCATTGGTCTCCCTGCATCCAGAGCCACTCATCGAGGGCTGGGCCAACGATAGGTAAAGCGCTGCTTGACCTGGTACTGGCAGCTGGGGATGACCTAATCAGTGACCTAATAATCGAAGGGAAGCTCGGTGACATCGATTGCAAGCTGATGACCTTCGCCATCCACCATAAAGCTGGCAAGTCAGTCAGCAATACAGAAGTCCTCGACTTCAGGAAAGCTGACTTTGACAAACTCAAGAGGCTTGTCAGAGAGGCCCTAAGGGATAATGACCCCAAGGGAAGGGGAGTTCAGGAAGAGTGGTTGCTCCTCAAGGGAATGATCCTAGATGCACAAGCTATTCCATCTTGGAGGAAAGGCAGCAAAAGGGCACAGCAGCCCCTTTGGCTCAACAAGGAACTAGCAGATCTCCTGCATCTAAAAAGAAAGACCTACAAAGGATGGAGGACGGGATCCACCTCCAAGGAGGAATATTCCGCACTGGTCCAGACCTGCAGGGAGCGAACCAGGAAAGACAAGGCTGTGATGGAACTCCAACTAGCTACTAGTATGAAGGATGATAAAAAATCCTTTTTTAGATATGTGGGGAGCCTAAGGAAAAGCAAGGGCAACATTGGACCTCTGCTAAACCAGATGGGACAACTGACAACTGACGCGAAGGAAACAGCCAACCTACTAAATGGGTACTTTGCATCGGTCTTTCACCTGTCCCATGGGATGCCTCTGCCCATCACGGGACAGGGAGGCCTGAGTGAGGGAGATTTCTTGCTCTCCATCAATGCTGACCTCATGAAGGAACACCTTGAGAGGCTGGACACCTTCAAGTCAGCTGGCCCTGACAGTCTACACCCCAGGGTACTCAAGGAGCTGGCAAGCATCATAGATCAACCCCTGGCATGAATCTTCAAGAACTCCTGGCACTCTGGTGAAGTACCCAAAGACTGGAAGAAGGCCAATGTGGTGCCTATCTTCAAGAAAGAGAGGAAAGTGGATCTGGCAAACTAAAGGCCCATCATCCTGACCTCTATCCTGGGGAAGGTCTTAGAAAAAATTATCAAAGTGGCCATTCTTAATGGACTGGCCGATGGCAACATCCTGAAGGATAGCCAGCATGGGTTTGTTGTGGGTAGGTCTTACTTGACCAGTCTTATTTCCTTTTATGACCAGGTGGTGACCTATCACCTGGACGGGGGAGAGGAGATTGATGTTGTATATTGTGACTTTAAAAAAGCCTTCGATCTGGTATCCCATGATCACCTCTTGGCAAAACTGGCCAATTGTGGCCTTGGGTCCACCACGATCCACTGGCTGGGGAATTGGCTCCGTGGTCGGACACAGAGGGTGGTGGTTGACGGAAGTCAATAGTCATGGTGCCCTGTTACCAGTGGGGTCTCTTGGACCTATATTGTTCAACATCTTCATTAATGATGTGGACATTGGTAGTCAGAAGCGGACTGGCCAAGTTCGCCGATGATACCAAACTTTGGGGTAAAGCATCCACACCTGAGGACAGGAGGGCGATCCAGGCTGACCTTGACAGGCTCAGGAAATGGGCCGATGAGAACGTGATGGTGTTTAACACGGAAAAATGCAAGGTTCTCCACCTTGGGGAGAAAAACCTGCAGCATCCTTATAGGCTCGGCAGTGCTACGCTGGCTAGCAGTACAGATGAAAGGGACTTGGGGGTCATGATTAACCACAAGATGAACATGAGCCTTCAATGTGATGCGGCTAGTAAAGTGAGCAAAATGCTGGCTTGCATCCATAGATGCTTCTCAAGCAAATCCTGGGATGTCATTCTTCCATGGTACTCAGCCTTGGTAAGGTCGCAATTGGAGTACTGCATCCAGTTTTAGTCTCCACAATTCAAAAAGGATGTGGAGAAGCTTGAGAGAGTCCAGGGAAGAGTCACGTACATGATCAGAGGTCAGGAAAACAGACCTTACGATGACAGGCTGAGAGCTATGGGATTCTTTAGCCTGGAAAAGCACAGGCTCAGGGGTGATCTGTTGGCTGCCTGTAAGTTTATAAGGGGTGTCCATCAGGATCTGGGGGAACATTTGTTCACCAGAGTGCCCCAAGGAATGACAAGGTCTAATGGTTATAAACTGCAAAATCATTTCAGGCTGGACATAAGGAAGAGTTTCTTTACTGTCCAAGCCCCCAAGTCTGGAATAGCCTGCCAATGGAGGTGATTCAAGCACCTACTTTGAATGCCTTCAAGAGAAAATTGGATGTTTTCTTGCTGGGATCCTATGACCCCAGCTGACTTCCTGCCCCTGGGACAGGGAGCTGGACTTGATGATCTTCCAAGGTCCCTTCCAGCCCTAATGTCTATGAAATCTATGAAATCTCATCCCAGAAGAAAATCAGGTTGGTCAGACATGACTTGCCCCTGGTGAATCAATGCTGACTCTTCCTAATCACTTTCTTCTCCTCCAAGTACTTAGAAATGGATTCCTTGAGAATCTGCTCCATGATTTTTCCAGGGACTGATGTGAGGCTGACTGGCCTGTAGTTCCCCAGATCTTCCTTTTTCCCTTTCTTAAATATGGGTACTATGTGTTTGCCCTTTCCCAATCATCCAGGACCTCTCCTGATTGCCCTGAGTTTTCAAAGATGATGGTCAGCAGTCCTGGAATTACATGAGCCAACTCCCTCAGCACCCTCAGGTGCATCCCATCCAGCCCTATGTACTTGTATATGTCCAGCTTTTCTAAATAGTCCCTCACCCATTTTTTCACCACTGTTGACTTCTTGCCTCCTTTGCATACTGTGCTACCAGCTACAGTGGTCTGGGAGCTGACCTTGCCTGTGAAGACTGAGGTGAAAAAGTCATTGAGTATTTCAGTCTTTTCTGCATCCTCTGTCACTAGGGTGCCTCCCCTATTCACATTTTCCCTGATCTTCCTCTTATTACTGACATACTTGTAGAAACCCTTCTTCTTAACCTTCATGTCCCTTGGTAGCTGCAGCTCCAATTACGTTTTAGCCTTCATGACTTCATCCCTGCATGCCTGAGCAATACACTTATACTCTTCCCTATTTGTTTGTCCAAGTTTCCACTTTTTATAATTTTCTTTTTTGTGATTTAGTTTAGTTAGTGTTCCACATTCTCAGTTTTTACCAATTTTCACTGATAAATTCCTTCCTTTTTTTATTAAAGTTATTCGGGTTTTAATGATTTACATTTGTTTTTACTGATTTACACCTGTTTTTCAGTTCACTCACTTTTACCGGGTACAGTAAAATCCCTGTTAACCAGCATGAGTGGGGAATGGCTAGGGGGTGCTAGTAAGCTAAAAGTGCCAATTACTTAAGGCACAGGTTTCTAGCCAGACACCGGGGGCGGGGGAGGGGAGGGGGGAATGTGTGGCAGTGGCCACACTTGGAGAGTGGGGTGGTGGCTGTGTTGGGGCCAGGGGAGGGTGGCTAGAGTCACTGCCTGGGGGTGCAGGACTCCTGGCTCTGACCCTGGGCAGGGCAGGGCAGGAAGGCTACAGGAATCGATACCAGGGTGGGCGGGTCCCAGTTACACCCCAGCGGCTCCAGCTGTGGCCCTGCCCCAGGTGCTGGGAGCTGGGAGCCCTGTTGGGAAGGCAGGCAGGAGAGCCCGGCCCCACCCCCTGCGGCGGGCACTGCATCCAGCTGCTCTGCATGGGCCTGTGGGGATGGAGCCACTGCCCAGGGGCGTGGGGCTCCCAGCTCTGACCCTGGGTAGGGCGGGAGGTGCTAGTGAGGGATCAGGTCCTCCCCGTCCTCATCTGGCCGTGCGCCACTCCTCTCAGCCCCTGGGCTGCATCATGCCATGGTGCAGACAGGTGGTGTCAGCTGCTCCTGGGGCTACTGCAGGAAGGGTTGGGGTGAGTGGGGACAAGCAGAGCCCTGGGGGGTCGGGGTGCAGCATTGCCCAGCAGCTGCAGGCATCTGGCATCGACCACTCCAGGCGCCATTGCAGCAGGGGCTGGAGTGAATGGGGACAAGCTGTGCCATGCCCCAGGCCCCTTGGGGCTCCACTTATTCCCACTCACCCCAGCCCCAGCTGCAGTGGTCCTAGGAGTAGTTGATGCCAGCTGCCTGCCCCATGGCACAGTGCAGCTCAGGGGCTGGGGTGAGTAAGGCCAAATGGAGCCTCAGGCAGCTGGCATTGGCCACTCCTGGGGCCACTGCACCAGGGGCTAGGGTGAGTGGCGACAAGCTGCACCATGCCCCATGCCCCCTCTGGGGCTCCACTTGTTCCCTCTCACTCTAAGCCCTGCTGCAGTGGCCCTAGGAATGGCTGACACCAGCTGCAGAGGGAACTGTAATTTAGTGAGTGTGGGGCACTGGGGCATGGCTCTTGCTGGTACTTGCACCCGAGGAGGGCTGTGGGCTGGGGGGCTATGCCGGGCTCTTTCCGGGGGGTGTGTGCCCCTGGATTTGTGCGCCAACAGTGGCAGCGTGCTCTCATCCAGTGCACAGATCTGGGGGCATGCACCCCCTGGGAATAGCCTGGCATAGGCCCCCAGCGTGCAGCCTTCCTGGGGTGCACGTAGCAGCAAAAGCCACACCCCCCTGCCCTGCACCTACTGACAGTTCCCTCTACTTTGCTCCCTGCTGCACCCCCCAAACACACTTCCCTAGTCCCAGCCTTGCTCCCTATCTCCGTCACCACCATGGGAATGTATTATTTTTTCCCCAATTTAAAACACTTTTTTTCTTTTCTTTTTTTTCTTTTATTCTGATTTCAACCCGCTTTTTATGTTTCAAAACTAAACGCTGAAAAATTCCCAGATTTTTTTTTTTAAAATAAAAACTGAAAACGCGGAACACTAAGTTTACTGAAGAGTTCCGTGCTAAGCCAAACTGGTCTTTTGCCATACTTGCTAGTTTTCCTGCACATCGGGATAGTTTGTTCTTGCACTCTCAATAAGACTTCTTTAAAGTACAGCCAGATCTCCTGGACTCCTCTCCCCTCTGAACCTCAGCATGTTATTTTTTTTGTGACTTCACAGACACGGAGCCCCCTTGACAAACCAATCCAGGGGGCTCAGTATGCATTGAAAGTAGTGAATATCTCCTGCTGCCCCTAGCCTGTTAGTAGACTATATGAAGCCATTCTATTTTTTTCCTTTTTGCATGTAGATGGCCTCTCCTTGAGTTAACTTCATGGATTTAAAGAACAAACACCTGTACAATGATCAGATGAATATAAAGTATTAATACAGATCACATCCACTTCTGCTACAATGGTATCAAAGCAGCAAAAATCAGGATGTGTCTCATGACCTTCAAGCAAACTACAAATGTGAGAGTATTCAAATCTGCCAACTTCATCTGGAATTTGGAATGTCAACCTTGCTCTATATCATGAAGATCACTTGGGCTGTATAATTGTCCATGATTCTACATCCCTTTAATGAATTTCCATTTCTAGGCATTAGGCCTGTGCAAAGCGGCTAGTATTCACTTCAAATTTGGACTCGACTGATTTGGGGGACAGTGATTCAATTCAGTGATTCGAATCAGTATCTCAAATAGATTAAGCTGAATCACACAAGCCCATCCCCTGCCCACTCTCTCATCCCCAGCAATGGCTTCCCCGCCCGCCCCAGCTCCCAGAACTTTGAAAAAAAAAGCCCCTACTCACCAGCTGTTGCTAAGTAGGGGCGGGGCAATCCCCACTGCCCCCCCCCACTGCCCCATGCCATATGGGGGGCTCTGCATGAGCCCCCTGACCCCTGCCTGCTCTCCCAGCATCCCCCCATGGCTGCCCTGCCCAGCCCAGCTCCTGGCTCTTTAAGAAAAAACAAAACAACTCCCCCCCAGACTCACTGGTTCCTACCTGGTGATGGGGGTCAATCCGTGCTGCCCTCCACTGCCTCACGCTGAGTGGGGAGCTCTTCACAAGCCCACCTGAGTCCCAAGGCCACTGCAGGAGCCAGTGAGTCTGGGGTTTTTTTGTTTCTTTTTTCTTAAAGGGCCACAGCTGGGGCAGGCAGAGTAGCCATGGGGGGCCTGAGGCAATGAGGGGTGGGGGTCAGAAGTCTCATGCAGAGTCTCCCATGCAGCACGGGGCAGTGGGGGGCAGCAGGGATCGCCCCTCGCCTGGCAGCATCTGCTGAGTGGGACTTTTTTTTAAAGCACTGGGAGCTGGGGCAGCCCCCCCCGCCCCCACTTACCAGCTCGGGTCCAACTCCCTGCTGCAGCGGGTGGGGACTGCCCGAATCATCGAACCTCTCTGAATCTTTTCCGAATTGATTCAGAGAGCTTCGAATTGATTTGGACCTTTTTATTGGTCCCCTGATTTGATTCGGATTTGGAGATTCAATCACCAAATCAGGCTCTCCTCTGAAACAAATCACCACCTGAAGCTTTGCACAGCTCTACTAGACAGTATAAAACAAGCAAGAATCCAAAACCTTCAACCCTGTCTTAGAACACGTCTCTACCACAGTCTATGGTAGATGGAGCATTAAAATTGCCTCCTAGCAATTTAGCAGATGGCTTATTAGCAATTCATCACTGAAGCCTCCAAATTGTACACTTCACTCCCAGTATTTAAAGCCCTGTGTTTCATCACCATTTTGCTTTTACATTCCCATGCATCTTGTTCCCCTTTAGAATTCACAGACTGACAATCTTTAGTGCAACAAAGTCCCATCTACTGCTAACTGAGTCCTTTTGATACTAACTGAACCCAAATGAATACAAATAAATCTATAGCTACCTCATCTTCTTCATAAAGATGGTGGTTACTCATTATTTCCATCCATCCATGCTCTGCAATATGTACATAGCAATTAGGAATGACGAATGCTGTGTGCAAGTGAAATCCTGTAAACACAGCATTCTACAAATAGACAGAGAAGAATGTTCTTAAGCAATGTACTTCCAAAAAACTTCCTTTGCCAGGAGCTGCCAGATTCCCACTGCTTGAAGAACAAGGAAGCAGGAGACAGATATGTATCTCTCCAATCACAGCAAAATAAGGACAAATGGCAGTGACATTTTATAATAGCACAGCAGCATTTCAGGAAACTGGGCTCCAATTCATTTTAAAAGTCAGATGTCCAGGAACACTTTAAAAATTATTGGTTACTGGAGAAAAGCAGGTATGTTAATTGCAGTGCCAGCAACTGGGATGCAAATTACAGCATCTCTGGACCTAAATTTTGGTATTTATCTGCAAATGTTTCAATAAAAAATATACTTTCACTTTGTGTATAGTGTGCTGACAGCTGGGAAGGAAGAGAGGCATCTAACTCCAATTGGTACATACACTGGCTATCACTTAAACTGTGGGTTCATGCTGAGCAAGCCACTATATTGTAGTGGACACTTCCTGCAGGTAGAAGGTTCTTCACTTTTCTGTTAATTGCTAGGGAGGAATAACCTCTCAGTTAATGAATGCCAAGCTCTAGCTCACTTTTGCTTCAAAGTCCTACCTTTCCCATGCACTAGACTAGACTGAAAAAAAAAGATTTACAAATATTTTGGGCACTAACAATGTAAAAAACGCAATTTGCTGATATTTGTAGAGCCATTTTTCTTTGCTCCTCAGGTGCCTAACAGCTGTCATGTATTTGTGAAAAAGTCTGTGTAATTCATAAGCATATTCAGTGTTAGCACAAATGATTGTATATCTGCAATTGTGTATCAGAAAGTGTAGTGACTGCTGCTCATTTTCACTTTTGTATGACTTTCAGTCAGGCAGGGAGCAGAAAAAACACCATGCCACCTGAACAACCAACCAATTACAATCAAAACTAATGAATAGCACACAATCAAGGATAATTATTAAATGACCAACAGGACGAATTATTTTTCCAAAAACTTTTTAGTGACATTAACAACAAAAATATATGTTGTAGCTAGGACTGGATTTTGATTGGAAGGAAGTGCAATACCAGCAATGATTATTGAGCCCACACTTCCTCTTGCAATCAGAAAATAAGATAAAAATATTGATTAAACACACCTTAAATGCCAACTGCGGTGGCTAATACAGACATAGGAAATTACCTGAAATTCATCTTTGATCTGGCTGGAATTGGTCTGCGGGTCTAGTCTGCTGATGTTGTAATATACAGATCTGAACTCACAAACTGGAATTGCCGTGTTGCCACAGAGACATGCTTCCAGAATGGCATCATGGACAAAGACGTACTGCTCCTGCATATTATAAGGGCAAAATATTGCAGATTAATCCCATTGTGAACATATGTTGTGGGAAATCACAGCAAAGATAATTATCATAGAGCTGTATTTTTGCTTGTTTTTCTTTTTAATTGTACTCACTACAGAATTTTTTTAAGGGATGAGGATGTGTGTGACCATGTGTGTAGGATTCAACTGGGGGCTTGGACAGATGTCATGCTTGTAAAGCTGCAGTTGGCTCAAACTGTTGAAGTGCTCCCCCCTACCAGCTGCTCAGCACATGATGAGTGGTAATAAGTATCTGGGCTCTTGGCCCTGAGTGCTGACCTTTTGCTAAGATGGCTGGTTGCTATAATTCTTTTCTCAAGCTGTTATTACCATCTGAAAAAGGTAACTTGAATCTTATAGCTGGAGCCAGTTCTCTGCTCCTAAAGGCTAATTGCACCTGTTAATTCAGTTGCAATTCAGGGACAGAGTAAGTCTCCAGCAGCATTCCCAAACTGAAGAAAGCCTACCTTAATTTCTTCATCATGGAAGCCAATAAAAAGCTTCCAAGATTCACATCTGCTCCCAAATGCAGATGTTTATTATCAGTGCACAATGCACCACATAGGCACAAGTGTTCATGAAGGAGGCAGGGTGTGTGTGTGTCCACTACTGCCTACAAAAACCTACAAAAATGATTTGTGCACATAAATGAAAAATGTGTTTGTTCAGAGACCATTTTCACACAGATGCACACCAAGGTGTGGACTTAATAGTTTCTTCAAGTTCAACCATATCATGATATTTTTGTGAGCCAACCTCTTTACCCCAATCTTGAAAATGTGACCATATATATTCACTTCAAATTTAAATGAAAATTATGAAGTTCTCAACCTATTATATCCCTTAGGGACATAACACAGAGGAAAAAATAATCACTGTGAAGCTTTAATTTAGGATGAGTACCCCTCAAATAGCATAGGAGTAATCCTTCCTGGGAAAGCAGAACTATTTTTAGAAGCCATTGTAGGACCATCACCACCAACAGTTGCACTGACACGCATCTATTTTTTTTTTTACAAAGGACTTCTGATTTTTGGTATTTGGTAATATATAGGGTATACCTTATGGTAAATTGAAGGCTTCTTATTGCAACCAGAATCAATATACACAGAATTATAATTCTGAACTTTTCTCTGAGCATTTTCCTGAGTCAATACATACTTAAGGTTAACCTGGAAGTCTGAATAACTCAATAAATAATGTCCCCTACACCTTTGGGCTAATAAGATAAACATATTCTGTGCAGCATTTCACTTATTTGTTTAGCTACATGCAATTAATTGATGTAAAATTATATGAGGGGCTGTTCCAAGAATTATTGTACCTATATGTGTACCAGGTATGAAGGTACATAGAAGGATTCATGAGCTAGTCTGTCATACTGCAAAATAAATAAATCAATAAAAATTAAATAAGCACCATTAGATGAGTAACAAGCTGCAAGATTTACCCTGGCACCACAGTGCAATCAATATATGCTTATGCTTGTGAGCATTCAATAAGTGCACAGTCACGTTTAGCCGCAGAGAATTCCACATAATCATCTACAAGTGAAAACAAGTGCTGACCTAAGTTGTTGCTGGCTCCTTTTGAGGAGAGACTGACAAGAGGGCATTAAATCATGAGAAAACACCTGCTAGCACCTACCTCTGTCTGCACCAAATTGACCCTCTGGGATCGCAGCTCTCGCACACAGTTAAATATATCTACCACACCTTCATTCTCTGCCATGTCAAGCATGATGTCAATGGCAATAAAGCACCCCGTCCTCCCAGCACCAGCACTGCAAAAAAGAATGAAGGATACATCAATGGACCATGAAGAGGCAGTGTTTTCTGAGAGGAGAAAAAAAATCTGGATTGTAGGAACAACTGTTTTCCTTCATTAGCAAACTTCTTCCCTCACCCCCAGATTACAGGATTGATTTTTGGTGGTGCTGAGACAGGTGGAGATTTAGGAAGACAAAACTAGGTAGCATTTCTTGGGGAGGGGGCAGCAAAGAGGGGCAGAGAAAGAAATGTCTTTTCTTAGATACCAATAGCAATATTGTTGATATAATGATATTTCTAGCCCTGTCTAGAAATGCTTCTGTAAACACCTGAGAAACAGGGTATCTTCCTCCAGGCTGCTAACTGAGAGGCTCTTGCAAATAGAGGCAGCTCCAGAAAATGCATTTTGGAAGTGGCTTTTTCCTTGAGACTTTTTTTTAGAAGTGCGCTAGCTTATTCAGGCAGGTATGATGGACAGGAGTATCATTCTTCATCTGCACGCACTCTCCTCTATTATAGTCAGTGAGAGT
Organism: Alligator sinensis; assembly: GCF_000455745.1. NCBI lineage: Eukaryota > Metazoa > Chordata > Crocodylia > Alligatoridae > Alligator > Alligator sinensis. Next base: position 401,561 of record NW_005842805.1, on the reverse strand, counting down.
CAGTCTTGGTAGAGAAAACTGGGTTTAGGGGAGAGAAAGATTTGTGGGGCTTGTGCTATAATAGAGAAGGGAGCTTCAGGCTAAGAAATACTTTAGTTTAGAAACCCCACTGCTTGTGAATGTGGCTCTCTTATTAAATGTGTTGCCCGTGCGTCCTCCTTTCCTTCCTGCAAAATTATCTGAGTTGTCTAGGTATGAAGGCTAAAAAAAGAAAAGGAAGCATCTCCCCCTACCCTCAAAGAAACTGAAAAACATTCAGTTCCAGTGAAGAAAACTTCAGCTGTCTTGAACTCCAGCAGTGCTGTACAGCAGGGAGATATGAATGACCATGAATTAATGGACCAGATTAATCAAGAGCTGAATAGAGAGAAGATATTTTTCATTTGCAGAATTTTAATGAATAAATGGCATTTCCGCTCCCTTTATCTCTCAGCTTTTCAAAATTTTAACAAATAGTTATAACATTTCTATATTTAGAGGACCCTGGCACTTCATAAATATCGAACAGTGATATTATCCAGCAAGGCATCGGTAGGGAGAATTTGGTAATTACCACTTAGAGCTAGTCATTAAAATTCAAAAGCAGATAAATAACGAAGAGGAAATGGCATTTATTCATTAAAATGTGAAGGATGAAAAATCTCCCTTGCTTTCTCTGCACTGATGAATCTGGATCAGACTCTTTCCAAGGCCAGACCCACGTCAGTACTCTGACGCAGCAGATTCAAACCCTGAGTTGTGGAAGAGTTACATCCTGCCCGCATCTGGGGCTCATTTCTGTTGTATTGTGAATCTCAGCTTGCTCAACAGATAGAATGAAAAAGATGAGGCTTTATTTAATCTTCCATGGGGGGAGAGTAGTGCTGGGGCCACCCCTATATTTTATTCTCTCTATCTTTCCCTCCCTATCACTCTTTCTTCCTCCCTCCCATACCAAGAGGGAGTGGTATGAAAAGACATCAAATAGAAATTTTGACTGATTTTGGAGATGGAAGCTGGGACTGCTGACTTGGGTCTTGGATTTCTCTTTGGCTTTGTTACTCCATCAACACTTTCCTTATAAACAAAGTGCACTTGTGCGTTGTGGGGTAGCATAAGTACTGGGGAAACCACTCAGAAAAACTAAATCTCTGTTCCTGCAACAATGGTTTTTTTGGAATGGCATATTGTCAATTCTTATTCAATGATCTGAGGTCATAATATTATTTTGATATCAAAGCAATTTTATTAGGTCATTTCAGGAAAAGGAATGGATGATTTTATGACTGTTGGCATCATTTGTAGCTGTCCTTGCTGAGAGGAGTTATTAAGGTAGCAGCTTATCAACCCAGGGTTGAAGAAGGGGTCTTTCACTTTGTATTACATTGTTTAATTGACTGTTTGCTTTTGAGTCTTGTCATTGATTCATCAGGTCTTGGTTTCATATTGGATATGAGAGAATGCTAGTTGAGTGACAAACACAGTGTCCCTATACTGTAAGTTATTGTGGGGGCCGTACTGCTTTCACAGATATTTCCTGAGATGCATTTTCTATCTTTGGGGAGAGCTAGTGTGGTTGAACCAGTTGGCAGGAAACAGAAGACTGTTCTAAAATGCAATATGGTTTAGATATGGGCACTGGGTACAGAGTCAGGAGGACCTGCAGGTTGTCCCTGGCTTTGTCACTGATTTGCTATACAACTTGACAGAACTCACTGAATTTCTCTGTGCCTCTTTTAGATTGTTAGCTTTTACGTTAAGGGCAGTCTCCTATACATTTATACAGTGACCACCACAATGGGACTACAATTTCAGTTGGGATTTCTAGCCACTGCTGCACTGCAAATATTAGTTTGAATAATATTCAAAGGTAAAGAGTGCATCAGGCAATGTTTTGAGCATCCTCCTTTCTTAAACCACAGACAGTTGTTCCTGGTACAGTATGATCAAATCTGTTTGCAAGGAGACATATAGCAGATTTCAAGAATGGAACTTAGTTCCCAGATTCTGGGTTAATTGGAAGCTAAAATGCTACAGGACAGATGAGACCACACTGGACAAAGGAGAAAAGAAACCAGATGGCCTGAGCCCAATCCTTGCCTATGGCCTGAGTACACAAAGTGGAAGTTAGGGAACACATGAAAGTGGGTCAAAGCTTCCCTTTGCATGCCCTGATATTCCCCCACTGTTTCCATCACCTGGTTTTGCTTCACTGCAGGCCTGTCACAAATTTGCATGATGGGGTGAAATTCTCACATGAGGATAGATGTTCTAGCCATGCCCCATTTCCTCCTGCTATCCCAGCAACCTGGAGGGGACTGGCTAAGAGCTCCCTGTGTCAGCAGAAAATTATCCCTATTGGAGTGGTCTTCTGTGCTTTTGGCTGCACAAAGCTACAAGACATTTGTTCTCTTGTGTGCAAGTTCACTTCTAACACTGGCAAATTATACAGTCAGAAACAAAAAGAAGCTGGGTGGTGGGTAGGCTAGATACAGTAGGAAAAAAACTTATGAAAAATAGGAGATAAGAGAGAGGACAAATAGAGGGATAACATACCTGCAGTGTACAACTATAGGCCCTGCCTCAGGAGGATTAAGGAACTTCACCTGTCGAACAAAGCCCAAAAGACCTGTGGCATAGCAAGGGACCCCGTGGTCTGGCCAGCTGGTGAAGTGGAACTGACGAATCTCTCGGATCTCATGGTAGCCTTTCTGAGGAGACAAGGCAACCTCTATAACTGCAACCTCACCAATTATTATTGCTTTTGTCTTCCATTCAGAGGGCTTAGCAGACATTTAAATTTAATAATATACAACATTTCATATACCATTTCTCATTACTGAAGATTTCAGGGTGAAAGATGAAGAGATTATATTTTCAATTATAAACAAAGCATGTAATGTAAAGATGAGGATTATGAAGGTGGTTATCAGTTTCCCATTCAAAGTGCATTATCTTATGTATAGTTTAACACTAGCTGATTAGCAGCATTATGGGATGACTTTAGTGTTGGGGGCAAAGAGTAGCACACCAGCAGAGTCCATTAGTGGCACAAATTCCCAACGCACATTCAAAACAATATTGGGTCCTTTCCACTAATCTTTAGAAATGAAGTGAATATACTGCTAATGAAAAGTTCCTATTTGACTGGTCTAGGGACAGAACTCTGTAGAGCACATACAGAACAAGCAATGGAAGAACAACTTTCCCAGGATAGCTCAAACCTGAAAAGAGATTATTAGAAGGAAATTAATTGGTCCCCATATCCATCCTGGGTCATTTCATAAGAGTGTTGTCATCTGTCCTGAATACAGGAATATAGGAACTTGTGCCCTATGAACTGGACTGATACCACTAGTTTATTCCATGCATATGCTTCAAAAGTTCTCCCAGTTGTAGCATTTTGGGTGCATCTACACAAGATGCTTTACTCAAGATTAGAGCAAATTACTGCACAGTAAGCCTCACCGTCTGTATATGCAGACACTTACTGTGCAGTACTTTGCTCTAATCATGAGTAAATTTACTACCTGGAAATACAAGTAGCTAATTTACCCGACCCGTGAGTAGTTACTGAGCTGTACAGCGTGTGTAGATGGCTGCCTGGGAGCAAATTTACTCACTGTCAGCTGGGCAGCAGAGGGAAGGAGACTGCTCCCTGGCCCTGGGAGCTGCCTGCTGCTAGGGTGGGCTCTGCCACTGGAGCCTGGTCAGAGACAATGTTCCCATGCCCCAGCAGCAGGGAACTCCCAGGCCCTGCTGCCCAATTGTAGTCATGCAGTGGGTTGGGAACAGGCTTGGATCCTGTTCCTAGCCCCAGCTCTGCAATCTCATAGCAGGGATGGGAACAGGCTGGGAGCTTGTGCCCAGCCCCATCTCCATGATTGCAGAGTTGAAGCTGAGAACAATATCCCCAGCCCTCGCCCCATGATCATGGAGCAGGGGCTGGGTACTGGCCTGGTTAGGGGGAGGTCCCAGCCCCGGGCCCAGATCTGGTGATCGAGGTGCAGGGCCTGGAAAAAACTAGAAGAGAAGGGCAGGTCCCAGCCCCCTGCCCAAATCTGCTGGTGAGGCAGCTAGCAGCAAGCCCCACGCTAGGATTTTTCGCCCAGCCAGGGGCTCACTGCTAACTGTCCCACCGGCAGATCAGGGCAGGGGCCTGGGACCTGCCCTTCCCCTGAAACTCTTTCTAAGCCCCCTGTCCCAAACTGGAGAGCCAGGGCCAGAAGCTCCCTGCTCCTCAGACAGGGGGATAGTGTACCTGCCCAGGCTCTGGTGGCAGAACCATGCCTGGTAGCAGGCAGCTCTCAGGGCCATGGAGCAATCTCCCAGCCCCCTCTAGGAGACAGCTGTCTCCTGGTCCCATGCTCCCTGCAAGCTCCTAGGCTAGCACTCAGGGGGAGCCTAGAGTTCCCTCTGGCTGCTGCAGGGGGCCCTTGCACATATAGATACCTGTTGCACATATGTTCCCAACTCCTTGCATGTACAGACGCCTGCCTGGGCATTTGCACATGTAGGCACACCCTTTGTCACCAACCTCTTGGGCTCTGACAAAGCACAGAGATTTTCTTCCTTTTATGAAGCCCTGTGATGTGCCACATGCTACTATTAGTTATTTCCAAATAAACTGTCCAGTGGTTTAACAAAACACAAAATTGGTTCATTAGAAACAGGAATATATTCCAGCATGGCTGTGATGGAGTTTCCTGAAAGATGTCAGCTGGAGAAAAAGTTTTCAAGTCATTTACTGGGTACATTAAGTGTGATTTGGGCAGGCCCACAATGGTCTGCAATTCTGACTTTCAATTTCTACCAGTACTTAACAAAAACCTCCCAAACTGCAGATTTTAGGATAAGTACATGGTTAGGCCTTCAATACTTTTTATTTGTTTTTAAAAAGGGCCTCCACCTGGCATCCAATTTTACTGATGCTTTTTTCCATCTGCAATTTCCCAGTGTGAATAACTATAGTCATTATTTATGGCATGTAGACATCTATGTACTGGCTTTGTGGGTGCATTTAGACTCGAAGCACTAAGAAATGTGCCTAGTTATTTTTGCTTCCATACAGTTTCTGATGTAAAATTGTTTGTAAGATATTGAATGTTACTTCACAGAAGTCAAGTTTCTAAGGTGGAACCCAGCCAAAACTTACCACCCCCAATTATCTTCAACAGCATCTTTGCCATGTGTCCGTGGGCTCATGCTTCAGATTCCTGATAAGGTGTTACACTAAAGACAAAGTGACCTGGGACTTACTTACCTTTTGTACGGTAAATGTGCGTATGACATACTCTGCCAACGGCTCTGTCTCAATTAATGTGACTTTAATATCTCCATAGACCTCTGTATCATCTGGCCAGTATCTAACACACTTTACCTGCAACAAAGAAGAGGCAGAGAGTAGGAATGGATAGGGAAGTGGGTCAGATAGAATAAAATCTGAGCTAACCAAACTCAAATTCAACCCAAAATGGACTTTACGTTAACCTTTGATAACCTCAATCTCTCTCCTAGCCTGCCTCCGCTTCTATGTCACTAAGTCAGCTACTTCTATAGATGAGCTCCCCATTTAGCATTACCATTTCTAAAGAATTTACTTCAGCATGGCAGGAACAAGTCTCCAGAGAGGCTCTTTAAAGGTTGAAAGAATTAGAATTATGATAAAGAAGGATGGGTGAGAGGACTGGAAGCTGGGGATAAAAAAGTCTGGGAAGTGGGGAGAAAAGTGAATAGGACAGAAATGCAGGATCTGGAAAATATAAGGTAAACACTCAAAAGGGGAAAAAAAGAGGAGAAAGGGGGGAAGGTATATGACTACAAGACTGATCACTTTGAATAAATATCATTTCCTTTTGAGATGCTGGAAAAGCTCAATTCCTGATCTCAATCAGGCCTGGGGTTATATTTTAATCTTTTTGCTTCTCAGGAACAATAAAGTCTGCCTTTCCTTTATATTCAGGGGAATTAAAACACCTTAACAACAGGTGCTTATTAAGTATGAGAAGCTGTAGCTAGGTAATAAGATAATAAATAGTTTAACATATTAACTTGTTCCTCAGACTGAATCAAGTCAAACGGATTTCACTCAGCAAGATATGCAAAGTAACATAAAGTTACTACAACCAGTGCTATGATGGCTGCATCCATTGAGAAAATGATTGAGTGCATTGGGAAACCAGCATCCTTACCCTACCAACTTCCACCAAGTTCGTGACCATGACAACACTTGCAGAGTTCTCTTGCCAAATCATTCTCCAGAAATCTTTCACTGTTTCCTGCATTGGTCCTAGGTCAAAAGAAGGGAGGAAAAAAGATATTTGAATAGACCATTTCCAATGTCAGCTGTTTTCTGCCTACCTATTTTATTACCCTCATATCTGATCCTTTCTTACCAGATATTTCCCTGCTCTTTAATGTGACATTCATTGAAGCATACTGAGTTTATTAATAAAAGAGATACTTGATACTATAAGGCACATGAGATTTTAAGGCTATAATGAATGCATTATACATCCTAGTAATAAAATAGGTAAAGAGATACAGACAAAAAACCAATACTGTACCTTGACAGTATCCCCTAGTGGCTCCATAATTAGAGCTGTGCTGAGATTTGCACTTAAAGCAGGACAAAAATCCCTTCATTTCACATTTTAATATTTGCTAATCATGGCAGAATAAACATGTAGAGATAAGCTCCCTTTTGAAGTTTCCCCAGAGAAGGATTTTTCAAACTTCTATGACCAAAAACCCAGTTATGACAGGAAGCAGATTAGAGCAGAATTTGTGTGGACTTGTCTCCTGCCTGCTACAGACTAAGGCCTGCATTCTTCTTCAGAGCCCATCCATCCTCACCTTCATGATTCCCTACTCTCTACAGTCTCCATACAGCCACACTTCTCATTCTTTGTGCCCTCAGTCTCCAACTCCATTCTGCCCCTATATGTTCCTACTTATCAGTATATATAAGGATGGAATAGAAGAGGGGCTACAGGTAGAACTTGAAGACAGGACTGTTGAGGGGGAATCATGAGGATAATGTGTGCTGTGGGCAAACAAAACTGGCAATTAGGGTAGGGTTCAAGGTACGTTAATGTGACTGGTAAGGATGTAGTACAGTGGCCCTCAACCGTTTTAACTCAAGGCAGCTCTTGGCAAATACCAGTCATTATTAGGTGTCTCTCATTTCTTAATTACAATAAAATAAAACAAAACAAAGCAAAACAGAACATCAAAATTATTCTTCCATTGCAATGAACTCAGAAAGACCAAAGCAGGTGAGAACATTTCTTGTCTTATTTAATTCCTATTCTTATTTGAAATCTTTGGTTTAATCTTCTGAATCATATGTAGGTGTTTGCACACCTGACAGTGCTAGTATCATGTGGTAGCCTTAAAAGGATCTCACGGTACCTTGGTTGAGAAGCACTTGCATAGGACGTAGTATGGGATAGTAAGCTGTCCTGTGTGGTCGGTGATAGCAGAAGCATATCCATATTGTTAGCTATTCATGTGACTCTCATCTATAAATGTCTTCAGTATCAACTTGGTCACTAAAAATCCAGGTTATGGCTACATTCATATATTCAACCACCTCTTCAGCATAATCAAATATATTCATAAGCTCCTCAGCTCCATAAAATGCTCTCTTTCAATTCTAACGTATATCATCAACTCCAAGACATATATGCAATTCCTCCTCCTCATTCTGATGCACAGCTAGCTCCAATCCAATTTTGTAGGTATTAATTGCACACATCATTTTTAAATTAAAGTCTACAAGACAGAGGTGTAACTGGTCAGTATTACACCCTGGTCAGTACTGCACCTAGTTTTTGGCAGCCAAAAAAGGGGGTCACATCTCCCCTCACAGCAATGAACCTCTGGTTGCTCCTCCACTGTGCACTACTGCTGTTTCTCTGCCCTCCCCAATTCCAAAGCCAGAGCTGGAGATAAAACTGGAGCAGGGAAGGTGCAAGGTGTGCAGGCAGGGGACCAGGAGGGTGAGATGGATACCCAGTTCCATTCCAGTGCTCCCCCTACCACAGGAAGCACCCAGGGCTCATGTCTTGCTCACCCACCCATCATTATGATACTGCTATTAGATCTTTATGTTAATCTAGTTGAGGTTGAGCTTCTGCAAGGATACACAAATTAAGGACTGGAGCATCCTATGATTTAATTTTCTGTATGTCAACACCACTTTACACAGTGGACTTTGCCCTAAGAATGGCTCCTGGATCAGTTTAAGCTTGTCTTTGGAAACATTCAAATTTAGGATACCATACTTGCCTTGAGTGGCAATGTAGTGACGAGGTCGGTGATATCCCTGGAAAAGAAACCATGAAGGTCCATGAAGCACAGGTCACAGTAGGGAAACTGGCATGTATTTTATAGCTTCCACATAAAAGAATCAGCTGTTATAATATGAACAAAAAACTAAAACTAATTATTAAATGGGCAAAGAGAAGCCCTTTGCTAACTTCTCCATGGAGTTACAAATGGCAGGAACTTCTTTAACAATTCAACCATCCAGAAACATTTTGAGTTTTTAGAGAAATTCATAGGAGGGGTTTGATTGTACAAGAAAGAGACTGAGAATGTGGCATTTCTCACATTTTCTCAAAGAACAGGTGAGCCCTACAGCTGAACTATGGGCACTCTGGAAAACTTGCTTTACTTGTTTTGTGTTTAGGTTGTGTGTAGTTAGGTTTGCATGTAGTTTTGTTAGGAGGTTAGAAAATGGATTTGTATTAGATGGTTTGGACAGGGATGATGTTATCTCTGGCAGGGGGTTGCACTAGATGGCCTCAGCTAGGTCCAGATATTCAAAAAGCCCAAGGCAGAATCGATCTAAGTTACACAGCTTTCTGTAAGTGGCATAGTTTAAGAAGATACATTCATCCTTTGGTGGTGGTGGTGGGAAGGGAATCTTAGACAGAGTTTTGCCATTTTTAAACTAGGCTACGTGTGCAGAACTTCTGTTCTCTTATGGGTATAAACTGGTTTTGCATGTCAAATTTCTATTCTGTTACAGGTATACACCAGTTTCTAATCACTTATACCAGTAAAAGTATACTGTCTGTACTTGGCCCTTTAGGGTTCCCTTCCAGCCCTCCATCTATATGATTCTACTTAGAGTAGTTAGCAAGTAAAAGTCTGTGCCTTCTCGTCTGAAATGCATGCATGTATCTGCTTCCTTTTAAAGTTGACCCAAGCATCAGTGATTTGCATTTTATTATATATATTCTTGTTATCATCCACAAAGAGGTCTCTTGAAATACTGGAATATTATTAATCATTAGGAATGATCAGATGTCCACAAGGAAGTAAGTGTGTGTGTGTGTGTGTGTGTGTGTGTGTGTGTATGTGTTTTACCACAATATATATGAGAGGGAGGGGGAGGCTGCTTTTTTAAAACTATTTTCTAACACATTGAAAAAAAAATCTCAATCTTTTTACACACTTCCCACACTGTACCTATGTATGTAGTCAATAAGCCTCAGGTCTGTATTAATGCTATTGTAAGGGTGGTGTTATTGATTTCTGTGTTCATAGTACATTATTCCATATTCCACATATGGCTCTATCAGATCTAGAAATCTCCACCTATTTCGGCTACACAGAAGGGTGGGGGGTGTGGAGGGAAGCACACCCCCACACCCAACATTCAGATAACTTCAAGGTATCAGTTGTATCATATCTGTAGTCAGCTTCTGCCAGCAGCATTCTTTGTCAAACAGGGGTCTTACATCTATATAGTTGGCATTTATGTAGTCTGAGTGAGGGTCTCCATCAAGCAGTTGCAATCTCACCCTTGAATGGTCATCTGAAAGAAGGAAACAAAAATTATAATGTTAGCAGTGAAGAGTTTAAAGTGCTCCATATGTAGCTAAAGGGAAGGAATATGGCTTTCATGAGGCAATGCAAGATACAGGAAGGCACATGTACCATAAGTAAGTTCTTTATCCACTGGTTCCTCTAACTGGTTGATTAAACATATGTAAGCAGTAAAATGAAAGAATAGCACAGAACTTTATGAACACTTCTTTTTGCATTTAAGATAACCTCTTTCCATCCCATGGTAATGATTTGTTTGCATTCAGCCTTATTTTATTCACTGTGATATTAGTAAAAATTGTTACAAGATGTTACATTTATATTAGGAATATTCTTCAATTGTTGGGTTTCAAGCCAGGTCCTTGTAAGGAAGTGTTTATGTCACAAAAGCCATCACTACATTTAGAATTAACTTGTTGTCTTCCTGGCATGGTCAGAAGAGAGGCTAAGGACTGGCAGGGCTATGGAAACTGAGGGGAAAGTTGAAGCAGTCAAGATTAGGATTGTCTAGAGAAATGAAAAACACAAAACAAAATATTAGTAGTCCATGATAAAGGGATGTAAAATTAATGAATAGTATGAAGACTGGCAATGAGGCACTTGCTTTTTCTCTCACTCCGATTACAAGAGACACAGAGGAACTCAATAAAGTGAAAAATAGAAAATACCGTATAAAAATATTCTTTTACACAATTAAATTACTTATGGAACTCATTGTAGCAAAATAGTATTGAGGCCCAAAATGTAATGAGGCCCAAATGAAGACTAGGCAATTTCAGAGGTACAGAGAACAGCCCTAGTTGTATTAAATAAGGCAAAATAATGTATCTTCATATTTCACAGAATAAACCCATCCCTGCCTGAAGTGTGGCAGAATTGTTTCTCCTATGAGCAGATTATTCTCTAATTTTCCTCTACAAAAGTTCTTTCAGTTTCTGTAGAGCAGCTGGTGCGGGCCTTTGTCACATGCAAAATCCAGGTCTAATCTGGTCTGGCAATTCCAATGTTTCTATATAATTAAGTGCAAAAATATCTATGTAAAGATCAATTGCTTAAAACCATCTAATATTTTTGAGTTCCCAACACCACATATTTTGATCCTAATATTTGAAGGTGAGAAAAATGGTAGGTTCTAGTAACTACACTTCCTGTGAACTATTTATCTAGAAACTTGCACCCAAAAATCAAGGGTGTCCAGAATTTAGAGGCAGTGTTGAAAATTTTGGCCTAAACATCAAATCAGTTGTTTACCCAAACATATCATGATTAAGCACAATCATAATAACCGCACACGCAGACTATTCTGACACTCCAAGGCTGAAGAAAAGGTGTTTTGCCAATGACTAATGAAAGCAGGATCTGGCTATAAGCATATTGATGCGTTTACAAGCACCTTTGGAAACCAGGATCCAAATACACATGAATATTCATTTACTCGCAGGAGAGGTGCAAAAACAAATACTTTATCAATTTGAAAAGTTTTCAAACCCAAAAGCAAAAGTCATGTATACTCACATGGCTACAAAAACCCATATTTATGCTCCCAATGATTATGCCGATGGTGTATGTCAGGAGCACCATTAAATTTGGGTTCAACAATACAGACTGGTGGATGCAATGAATGCATATATATTTCTGGAACTGCATCTACGACTCTCAGCTTCAGAAATTAACCATACTTATGGCTCAGGACAGACAACATTTGAAGGACTCCAGTCTACTTTCAGGTAGTTAAAAAAAATAAATGAAGTACTTCAGCATCAGACAGACACACAGACAGCTCACTGCATGCACCCACCTGCCAGGGCATTTCAAAATTGTCAATACAACATGCAAAGGCATGCTCTCCAGTCAGGGGCTGCTCAGTCCTGTGACTTCATTACTCATTAAATGGGTAGGGGAAAACGGGGCGAGAGAGCAGGTCAGAGAGCCAATGAGCACTCTCCTGTACGCTCAGCATCTGGTCTTCTGGTTCCAGAGGTGGGTGTGTGTGCAGGCTCCATAGATTGCTGGGGATGGTCAAGAGCCCCCTCCCCTGTCAGAACTTGCATATCAGAGGCCCTGCTCCCCTTGCTGGAACCAGGAGAGTAGAGGCAGAGAGGCATGCAAGGAATGTGAAATGATTCAAGTGTTAAATCTGTCCAGGGCCTATGCCACTTTATCAGGAATTCTCCTTAACCACTTAGTTAGACAGACAACATGGCATTTATACTAGCAGAAATTTACAAAGACAGACAGATTAAACTGGACAGATGGCAATAAAACACATTTCCTGAAGACACTTCCTCATTTGCAATTCAAGACATGGAACCAAGTTAGTGAGTGTCAGGTGGAACAGAAAACAAAAAATCCTGGAGGTAATGGGAGGAAGGGAGAGATAGGGGCATGATATAATAATTCCTCTACTGATGCCACAAGGAGATCAGAACCTTAAGAAAATCTAGTTTATTGCAACAATGTAACTGAAAAGCAACAGAACAAAAATGTTCCTGCCACAGCCATAAAGAATCTCAACCTGAATTCCTCAGGGACCAGCCATGAAAGACATCTAAGAAGGGGGCTGTAGGAGAGGACTGTGTAACCTACAGACATTTATGGATAGAAACCGGCCAAGGAAAAATATGGCTTTTACGTGTAGAAATAGTATTTCTTTTCTTCAAGAATACAATTCTTGTGTTGCCTTTGATATAAAATAAGTCATGAAGAAATAATCACTTGAAATTAAACAAACACACTTAAAAGACAGGAGACCTTTAGAGTGAAGTCCAATTTATGTTTTGGGGTTCAGTGAAATATACCTGGAGTTCAATTTGGATTCTGGGAGAAATCAATTCCATGTATCTTATTGCACCTTTTATGGAAAAGAGATTTTATTTCTTATGAGAGATTTATTTTGCTCAGAAGTGTGAATGGTGTGACAGAAAACCTCTGTATATACAGTAAGCATAGAAAATATTAATGATGTCATATACTTCAGGAGAGAATGGGGCCTTTAATCCTCTTCATATTTTTAGGGGAACAGGCTGGGTAAAGGTTCATGCAATAACTTATGTTTAAATCACATTTTTTTCAAGGCTTTGGAGGCTGTTCAGTATGTACAATTTTTGGAGAGAAGGAAGAAACAATGTATTAAAGTCCTAATAATAGTAATAAAAAACCTCAAGTGCAGATTTTTTATTCATTTGTAGGCTTGAAAGTGCTTTTTGAAAGACAGCCATTCTAAAAAGAGAGTCATTCTAAAGAGGGGCACAGGAAAGCAATGTACTATCAAGATTGCAAAACAGGCCACCACTATAACTGAGGTTAGAAGTCAGGTCTCTTGAGTCTTGGCTCTACATTCTGCCCACTGGACCATATTGCCCCAAACATTTCTAAATTTTGGCAAGTTAAGCTCAAATTGTTGTTTGAATTATATGCAGACTCATTTCACGTGACAAAAATCGTCACACATTTCAGCCAGACTGTGACCCTCTGCTTAAGAATGAGCTCGTGACTGCAACTTCTAGGCCTCTCAGAAATTCATAAACATTGTAATGACTTTTATATTTCATTTTGCTATTTTCTACCCTTGTGAGTTAGCACAACCACAACATTTTACTATTACTGCTGCTACTGGTACTACTACTACGAATACAGGTTACAACATGACAGGAACTTACTGAAAACAGTCCTGTTTCCATTTTAGTACAAAAACAGCATTGCTTCAAGCTCATGTAAAATAGCCTAATTATTCTAATTTGTGATTATGCCCACATCTCATTTGACACTAGTTTTCCATCATCAAATAGAAAGAGTATAAATTAAGTAGATGCAAGAGGCAGTAAAAGAAAAATATTGTTAGAATAAGACTTGGAAGAAAGAGTAATACCAGTGTTCCCACTGAATTCCAAAGGTGTTTATTCTGCATCTATCGTGTTTATTTTCATGCATTACCTTTGGTGATGTCCATGGTATTGCTGTTTCTTTTGTCTATGCCTTAGCTAGTCGTCTTTAACAGCTCGCTCAAACACCTTTGCTGTAAGTGTCCTTTCTGATGTTTGAATCATTTTATATTCTTCAATAAAGTTCTCTCCCAAAAGATATTTCAGATATAGCTTTAAAGAAAGGTTTAATGGTAGTGTTTCTATATGCCTTCTCCCCTCCCCACCTTTATTTCTGTGGACCAAATTGTGAATCTCAAGTCATGGCCTGCACTGAAGTCAGAAGTCTGGCTGACAGCCAAAATTGATCTGGGGGGCCCGTCTGTGACAGGCTCATGGCCACGGGGGTAGCCATGATGCCCCCTGGTGGCCTTGCAGCTCGGGCCGGCTCACACTTCAAAGTCGCTCTCGCTAGATGGCTTACCCACCGTGCTTTGTTCTTAATAGTAAAGGTCGATTAGGGGAGGCCACCAACAGGCCTTAGAGTGAGCCGTAATCCTAATAATTTCTTACTGGGTCTCTCGTAGACCCTGATTAGCCTCAATCCAGCCCTCAGGCCTGAATAGGCCCCTGTAGGGTACCTGTAGCCTTAAGGGAAAATTGCATGGCTTCTTTTCCTCCCGTACACCATGCCCCAAGCCTCATGGATATTCTCTCTCTTTGATATTAACTTATTTATACACTTGGCCCCCTTGGACTTCCCGGTCCCTCATACCATTTCCCTCTGAAGCCTCGGACCTCTGGTCCCACACGCAGCCCCTCCTCTGGGCTCTCAGACCCCTGATCCTGCACACAGCCCCTCCTCTGGGCTTTTGGACCCTCTGGCCCAGTTCAGCCCTTCTCTGGGCTCATGGACCCTCTGGTCTGGGTCTCATCCTTTTTCTAGGCTCCTGGACCCTTACTGGGCCCCAGTTTCAGTGTGAGGGCTACTGGATCACCAGTTCTCTAAATAGGCCTTGAGCCTGCCACCGCGGGGCTCAAGGCTAAACTACCAGTGTAACTTAAATATACAAGAAGCATCTCCGCCCTGTGGCAGACACCTCAACCTCCCTCGGGGTTCAACATAAACAAAGGCCACTTGTCTGTAAAACTCAGTGGTGTTTAGCTAACTCCAGGTCCCTGACGCTGCCCTGCTGCCAAGAGCCCCTCACTTCCTGGCTGCCAGGGAGAGACAAACTGACTCGTGCAAGCTCTGGGCTTATATATCTCCAGCCTGAGCCCTCTTCAGGTCAGGTGAGTCCTTCATTAGCTCCCTCCTGTAAAAGAGCATGCATGTCCCAGTGCCCTACTTCACCATCAGTAGCACTTCCCTCTGAAAACAGGCTTCCTACTCCATGCTGGATTACCTCCAGTGATGAGTGCTCAGCAAAGGGTAGGAGAAGGAGGAAGAGGACTTAGTGTTCTTTCCCTCATGACACATCCTCATCCTACATCTCTGTCTTTACTTCTGGCATAGAGATGATTTAAGGATCTCAACCCATGCTCCCTAACTCTGGAAATGTGGTGAGAATCTGGTACAAAGGTTCAATACAATTGTCAGACACTTCCTCATCTATATCAGGAAATCCATCATGAGTCCAAATACCTCCAAACTTTTTGTCACTTCCTAATTTACATGATTTTTCCTGAGACACTTGCCCATAAATAAGTGATCATAAGGCAAGGAAATTTCTGTGCCATAGAAAATACTTCTGTGCCGCAGAAACTGCTTTTGCAAAAAGGCTGCTTCATCTTTCCTCATAACTTGCTTTTTCAGTTACCTGCGTTAAAGGATAAATCCCAAATGCAGATACACAGACCGTGTCTCTTGGCTGGGTACTGAGAAATTCTACACCCTCAATAGCAGGGGAACCTCAAGACAGCTGTACTCCTTACTGATGACACTTTTCACCTCC